>NC_089748.1:0-165000 GCF_040412425.1 Macrobrachium rosenbergii | reverse complement strand
CAGGGAACAGGGAAATACTCCAGGAAGCATATCCAGAGGAAGACGGACCCAAACCACACATCATTAGGCTGTCTTATTTATTTTAAAACCAACGTTTCATAATTTTGTACTGAATTACATCTTCAGGGCTGTGACCAAGAAAAGATAAAAACATAAAAACTGTTGTAAGTACAGTCTTAGAATACATTTAAAATGTTACAGTAAAAATGAAATAAGAATAAAAACACAACCAACCTAGAGGTGAAACAGTAAGGAACTAAATGGAAAGAAGCCACCACAGTTAGGAGTTACGCTAAATACAGTTGACCAGCAGATGTATGAGTATTTAATGATGGTACAAGTTGTTTTATAAATAACGACTCTAAGATTGTTAAGTCTTGAGGGTTGGCAGTATGACCGATGACGCTAAAACCTTTGTTCTCAATGTAGGTTTTACATTGTTTTGAATGGTTCCTGATGTTGGAGTGCTCTGGGTTCGAGATTCTGCTACCTGTGCGGAAACTAATTCCCCGATGTGAATCAATGCGCACGTTAAGAAGCCTACTGGTGGATCCCACGTAAATCCCTGAAATACATTTAGGGCAAGTATATTTATAGATGACACCAGAGGACATATAAGGACACAGCTGATCCTTAACCTTAAACAAAGAGCCAATAATCAGAGGATTTTTGGGAATTAATTTCACTGATATGGCTGGGAAATGTTCATGGATAATTGTCGTAAATCGTTTTTGAAAGGTTAAGTCACTGGTATATGGAAAGGTTGCAAAGAAATTCATTTTTTGTACTGTTAGGACTTCAGGTCTTTTAGAGAAATGCTTATTTAGTAACTGATTTAACTTTCTATATACTAGCCTGGAGATTTTATTTCTAGTTAACTTCTTTAGAGGTAACTGTTTTCCCTCCAGGCTAGTATATTTTTCGTTATATGAAGTGTTTTTAAGTCGAAATATAACTTAAATACATCTCGTTGTGAAACTAATTTAGCTATTTTTTTCGTTAATACTGTATATGATGTTCTCGGGAATCACAGCTGGCCGTTTTGGGGGAATGTTTTTGTGTAAAAAAAATCAAGATTCCGTTTGTTATTTTCTCTTGATTTCATCATAATAAGAGCTTTACGTATTTATATTTTATCGGCGTGAAAACAGTAGTAATTTGTATTCTTTCATGCCCAGTGGTTTTGATTAAAATACATCCTCTCCAGTTTTATTTACGGTCGAGTTTCATCCATGTTGCCGATGCACGATAATTTATAGTCATTGGCAGCTTTAACATTGTTTTCTCAGCTTCAGCTACAACTTGCAGCTTAAAGTTACTATAGTAGTATATTTCCCTGCCGATCTTTTCTCCAAAGCGAATAAGGGTATAGTATAAAAAATATATCAGTCCTATTGTACAGTACTTAACGTCATTTGTAACATAACTACAGTAATTGTGTATTACCATACGATGGTTGAAATACAAGCACAACAGTTGTTATCCGATACGATTATTAGCAAAACAACAGTTTCCCGTTCGGTTGTTTATGGCTGTACGCATTTATGCAAGAGTATAACGTTACTAACAATACTTTTATCATTCTCTTTTACTTTTTTAACTAGCAGATGGAATAAAGAGATGGAGGAAAAGAAGTTGGTCTACTGTAAGTTGGTCTCTCTCGCTGCCTACGCCTGCATGAATTCTAAAAATATTTTTCCTAAATATTTTCTTATCGGTATTAATTGCTAACCCCATCGTAAACTCGAAATATCGTAAGTCGAATTATCGTAACTCGAGCACTACCTGTATTTGATAATTGTCTTTTCTTCATTAACCAACTTGTACTGATTTATGGGATACTTAAATTCTAAGATGAGGTGCTTAGCTACTGGGTTTTGTGTATTCTAGCCTAACAAATGGCTAATCCGGCACCCTCCAGGTCCCAATGATGCCGGATTAGTGATGGTCAACCTGTATGTACAGGCAATCCCGGTTTACAATATTCATTTATATATAAACCGAAAAATCGTCATAAACCGAAAAATCGTCCGAAAATCGTCAAAAATCATAAGAAAACCTTATTTCTAATACTTTGGGTGCATTGAAAACAATGTAAACTGCATTCTTATTGAGTTTTTCATAAAAAAACCTCCAAATTATGATTATTCTGCCGTTTTGAAACCGTATTTCTTCCGTCGGATCGAAATGAAAAATCGTCATAAAATTGGAAAAATCATAAGAAAACCTTACTTCTAAACTTTGGGACTGCCTGAAAACCAGTATATATATATATATATATATATATTATATATAAATATATATATATATGCGGTTCCGGTTTTGGGTTCCGTTCTTTCTTCCGTCGGAACCTGAAAATCGTAAAGTCGGAAAATCGTCGAAAATCGTAAAAAATCTTAAGAAAACCTTACTTTTAATGCTCTGGGTGCATTGAAAACAATGTAAACTGCATTATTATTGAGTTTTACATCAAAAAAACCTTCAAATTATGATTATTCTGCCATTTTGGGGCCATATTTCTTCCGTATCATATATAACGATCGTAACCCCGAACATGCGTATATAGTAATAAAATAATTTCTGATGAATATATTTGAAAAGCGTATATATAACCTCGAACGTCATATATGAACCATAAATAAACCGGGGACTGCCTGTATATATATATATATATATATATATATATATATATATATATATATATATATATATATATATATATAATATATATATATATATATATATATATATATATATATATATAAATATATATATATATATACCCCTACGTCCCAGACACCCCACACCCAGGTCAAATCCGTGAATGCTTACAACGCCCCTCTAAAAATGCTTATACCTGTCTACCATGAAGGGTCAAACACCAAAGTATGCCCAAAAATACCAGCCTATGTCAAATATACATTAAACTATTACCTTATTACTGTATTAATCTTTCAAATGATACTATTAATATAATTTCCAAGCCATCTTAAACATTTTATCATTACATTTAAACGTACGTACTGTATGGCTTACAGCTGTAGGTGAAAATAATCCAGTCCCCCCTACGTATTCAGCCACGCATTTTCTTTCATACAGTTATAAGCCGTCCCGTTTTCTTTTCGGGGGGAACCATTGGTATTTACGTATACAGTATGTAATTCACAAAAAGCGAGACAAAAATTTAAAAAAATGTATGCACATTTTAAAAAATCTAATACTACGTATATTTGTACCTGTCTACCATGAAAGGTCAAACACCAAAGTACTGTACGCCTAAAAAAACCAGCCTACATCAAATATACATTAAACTATTACCTTATTACTGTATTAATCTTTGAAATGATACTATTAATATAATTTCCGAGTCATCTTAAACATTTTATTGTTACATTTATACGTACGTACTGTATGGCTTACAGCTGTAGGTGAAAATAATCCAGTCCCTCCTACGTATTCAGCCACACATTTTCTTTCATACAGTTATAAGCCGTCCCGTTTTCTTTTCGGGGGGAACATTGGTATTTACGTATACGTAATTCACAAAAAAAGAGACAAACAAATTTAAAAAAAATTTATGCACATTTTAAAAAATTTCATACTACTGTACTTATATATTAAGATTACTACATACGTAAATCACACGGGTACTCACCAGCGATGAATGTTGATTAAAGATGAATTAGCTGTGCAGTGCGATGAATGACGATGAAGATATGACTGCACAGCAAAGCAGAGGAGTTACAACTCATCTGAGGGTGCCTCTTCACCTTCAGGAGGCGCTTCAGGAGGCACTTCTTCAGTTGATTTGGGAGGCACGACTTCAGGTGGTTGGGAGGCACTTCTTCAGGCAATTCGAGAGGCACTACTTCAGGCGATTGGGGAGGCATTCTTCAGGCGATTCAAAGGGCACTACTTCAGGTGATTTGGGAGGCTTTGGAAGGGCCTTCTTCGTCCGTTTGATGAACATGGTGATAGGCAGCTGCTGTTACTGCTTTTTCATGGTGGTGAGGGTTTGATTATAGGGCTCCCATGCTGAATCAAGGATGTTTGAAAACTTTAAGGAGCATTCCATAAAAAAGGATCCCATGTTGAAACATACTCCTGCATATCCTGAATCATTCTCTTCATGTGGGACAGACGTTCCAAAGTCAGGTCCGCTCTCCTCTTCCTCCCCTGAACCTGGCGTATCTTCTTCCTCACTGGCAGACTTCGTCAGCTCTTCCAAATCATGGTCCGTCAGGAGGTCAGAGTGAGCATCAATAAGGGTGCCGATTTCATCCTTGGTGATGTCCTCGAAGCCTTCCCCACCTAGAATCCTCGCCAACTGGACAGCCTTATTAATGGCCGAATATTGAATTTCTTGAGGAGAGAAGCCCCTGTAATCATGAACACACTCCGGCCACAACTTGTTTCAGCATGCGTTCAGGGTCTCCTTCTTCATGTCATTCAGTGATCGGCTGATGATGCTCAGACGTGTGGCAATCGTGAATTTACGCCAATATTCTTTTAGCGTAAATTCACTGTCACTGTCCATTGCAGTTGCAAGGTGCTGGAGGGAGTTCCCGGTATAGAGTGCCTTGAAGGCATGGATCACGCCCAGGTCCACAGGCTGGAGGAGAGAGGTGGTGTTGGGAGGGGGAACTCAAGCTGGACTCCCTTGTAAGAAAGATCGAGAGGGTGGCCACCAGCATCATCCATAATCAGCAACACCTTGAACTCCATGGCCAAGTCATTCAGGTATTGCCTAACTTGAGGGATGAAGCTCTGATGGAACCAGTACTCTGTGTGGACTTTGGTGATCCAGGCCTTAGGGTTATGCATCCAGAACACAGGAAGCAATGCCTTGTTCTTATTCTTGAGGGCCCTGGGGTTTGCAGCCTTGTAAATCAGGGCTGGTTTAAGCATAAAACCAGCTGCATTCCCACACATGATGAGGGTAACCCTATCCTTCTGGGCCTTGAATCCGGAGGCTTTAGCTTCGTACTTCATAAGGTATGTCCAGGAAGGCATCTTCTTCCAGAACAGGCCAGTCTCATCCATATTGAACACCTGTTGTGGATGGTAGCCCTTCTCCTCGATGATCTTCTTGAAGGCCTCTGGATATTTGGCGGCTGCTTCAATGTCTGCAGATGCTGATTCCCCATGCAGACTAACAGACTTTAGGTGGAACCGCTTTTGAAATCGGTGGAACCACCCCTTGCTGGCCTGGAAACCTTGAGGCGCTGATGATGGTCCTGCCTGGGGCTCTTCCCCCTCTTCTTCTTCTGCTGGTTCATCAAAGCCTAAAAATTCTAATTCGCCTTCTTCAACGCCTTCCTCTGCCTGTACGTTGTCGTCGCCTTCCTTAGCAGTTGATAGCTGCTGGTAGAGTTGTCGTGGTTTCTCGCGAATGATGTTGGAGTCGAGGGGTACGTTTTTCTTCCGGCAGTTCTTTATCCAGATTGCCGGAGCAGATTCCACTTTCACAATTGTTTTATCCCACACTGTTGCAACTGTCTTTGCACTACCGGAGTAGCTCATACTCACAGACTTGCGTATCTCCGCCTCTTTCTTCTTCATTTATCTCACTGTGCTGTCATTAACACTGAAATGGCGGCCAACCACGGCAAAACATTTGCCCTCCTTTACCATGTCAAGAAGTTTCACCTTCTCCTCAAGTTTCATAACAGTCTTCTTTCTTTTACTTTTTGCCAGAAGGCTTTGAAGGAGCAGGGCGTTTTTTAGGAGGGATTTTAGGGCCGAATACTGCTGATGCACAAAGATAAAAAATCAAAATGGACAGACACACGGTTTCACACGGTGAGATGCTGCGAACTATACGCACAATCTGAGGAGGATACCGTGGAGCGGTCTCCCAGAATTCCGTGTTCGCGAGTTGGTTGTGAATGTTCAGCCAATCAGCGCCAAGGAAAATGAATGGTGCTTCTGGATTGGCTGCTTTGCAGATGACAGCCATTAGTGTGTCGAGTATCACTGATCCTGGGTACACAGCGTCCAGCATCACGATTTCTTTGTATTTGCAGAGAGGTGGCTTGGGTGAAGCACTTTTAAGAAAAACAGATTTATATTATTGAAAAATTTTGCTGTGTTTACGTTAATATATTACAGTACTGTTATATTTGAAAATTATTAAATCATTTTTAACTTACAAAATGTACTTACAGTAGTCATTAATATATACTTTACATACATGAAAATGCTACGTACCGCAGATGTAAACATACGTACCCTGCAGCGTTCCTGTCGTCTTACGTATTTTAAATATGCTCTACGTACTGCCCGTAGTACTGTACTGTACTATGTATCATCCTAAAACACTTTTTGTACGTAATATTTAAAAATCATCTAACAACAAAACATTTCATAAAATGTATGTACTGTATGCGCAGAAGATCAGCGTTAGTATGTGTACGCGCAACCAGTAGAACCATGCGTATACCGTAGCGGCAAATTATCTGCAAATGACTCAATATAACCTGTTTTATTGCTATCTCACATTTGTGTGTTTTGCGTGTACAGTACTATGGCCTACAAATATTTTTTGAAATCGTGCATTAAGATGTCCTCTGAATGCTCTGCTTCTAAGGCCTCTGGCCAATAGCCTACAATTACAATAATGACTGATGAGAAGAAAGTACTGTAGACATGATTGTTTTGTTAAGAGAGGGCAAAAGTCACGGAGAAGTAGCAGCCCATTACAGCATGACATTAATTGCAGTTGCCTGCATTGAGCATGAACAAGGTAAAATACTCATGCAGCCCTACTGTGCCACCTTCGTTGCCATGTTCAAATACCTTAACATGACAGCGCCTCCCGTCATTCATCGTACTGAACAACTAATTCATCATCATCATCATCTACAGCATACGGAAATCAACATTCATCACCAGTTACTACCCGTATGATTTAACTTTACTGTATTATTTATTATTATTAAGGTACCCAGTGTAGTATTACATAACATTATTATTTAACCCTTAAACGCCTATTGGACGTATCATACGTCGACTAAAATTGTCTGTTGGGTGCCGAGTGGACGTACCGTACGTCGACTACAAAAAATTTCAACCTTCGGTCAACTTTGACCCAACCAAAATGGTCGAAAAATGCAATTGTAAGCTAAAACTCTTACATTCTAGTAATATTCAATCGTGTACCTTCATTTTGCAACAAATTGGAAGTCTCTAGCACAATATTTCGATTTATGGTGAATTTTTGAAAAAACTTTTTTCTTACGCATCGATGTGTAACTCGGCCGAAAATTTCATTAATTCTTTCGTCATTTTGTCGTAATTTTTGCACTGTTCTATATTAGCCGTTACATAAAGTTTTATATATGAAAATGTACGCAATTTCATGTACAATACAGCAAAATACAACCCATGGTTGTAGCTTTTATCATTTTGGAAATATTTTCATATAAACCACGATAACTGCCAAAATTTCAACCTTCGGTCAACTTTGACTCGAACCGAAATGGTCAAAAACGCAATTTTAAGCTAAAACTCTTACGATCTAGTAATATTCAATCATTTACCTTCATTTTGCAACCAATTGGAAGTCTCTAGCACAATATTTCGATTTATGGTGAATTTTTGGAAAAAACTTTTTCCTTACGTCCGCGCCAGAAATTCTTTCGTCATGTTATCGTAATGTTTGCACTGTTTTATATTAGTCGTTACATAAAGTTTTATATATGGAAATGTGCGCAATTTCATGTAGAATACAACAGAAAATAACTCATGGTTGTAGCTTTTATCAGTTTTGAAATATTTTCATATAAATCACGGTAACTGCCAAAATTTCAACCTTCGGTCAACTTTAACTCGACCGAAATGGTAAAAAAACGCAATTATAAGCTAAAACTCTTACATTCTAGTAATATTCAATCATGTACCTTCATTTTGCAACAAACTGGAAGTCTCTAGCACAATATTTCGATTTATGGTGAATTTCTGAAAAAAAAAAAAAAAAAAAAATTTTTCCTTACGTCTGCGCGCGGTAACTCGGCTGAACATCTCAGAAATTCTTTCGTCATGTTGTCGTAATGTTTGCATCGTTTTACATTAGTCGTTACATAAGCTTTTATATATGAAAATGTGTGCAATTTCATGTAGAATACAAGAGAAAATAGCTCATGGTTGTAGCTTTTATCAGTTTTGAAATATTTTCACATAAATCACGATAACTGCCAAAATTTCAACCTTCGGTCAACTTTAACTCGACCGAAATGGTCAAAAAACGCAATTGTAAGCTAAAACTCTTACATTCTAGTAATATTCAATCGTTTAACTTCATTTTGCAATAAATTGGAAGTCTCTAGCACAATATTTCGATTTATGGTGAATTTTAAAAAAACATTTTCCTTACGTCTCTTGCGGTAACTCGGCCGAACATCTCAGAAATTCTTTTGTCTCGTTGTCGTAATATTTGCACCGCTTTATATTAGTCGTTACATAAAGTTTTATATATGAAAATGTGCGCAATTTCATGTACAATACAACAAAAAATAACTCATGGTTGTAGCTTTTATCACTTTTGAAATATTTCCATATAAATCACGATAAATAGAAAAAATTCGACTTTCGGTCAACTTTAACTCGACCGAAATGGTCGAAAACTGCAATTGTAAGCTAAAACACTTACAGTCTAGTAATATTCAATCAATTAGCTTCATTTTTCAACAAACAGGAAGTCTCTAGCACAATATTTCGATTTATGGTGAATTTTTGAAAAAAATTTTTTACGTCCGCATCGTTACTTAATTCATGCATCATTTTGTGAAAATATTTTCTCTGTGTTGCTTTGATCGTTTTAAAATTTGTTATATACCAAAATCATCGCAATTTAGTGTACAATACAACTAAAAAAAATTAACTCATTAGCTTTAACCGTTTTGCTTACAGCGCGATTTGTATACAATTATATACGAGTTTTTTTTTTCGCTGTCATATATTCCAATATTTATATATGATAATGATATTTTTTTTCATTTCTGATGGTTGCATACTAAACTTCAGGCAATGACAAAAAAAATGAGCCAAAAATGAACTCTTAAAAACTAAGCGTGCTGTGATTTTTTGAAAAAAACTTTTTTTCCGCTTCGGTGCTAACTCACCGAACGCCGCCGGCATACGGGAGACGTTTTTGTAAATATGGCTTCGGCGTTAAAGGGTTAATTTCTATTATTATTATATGTACAGTACTGTAGTACAGTACAGGCAGTCCCCGGTTTACGACGGGTCCGGCTTACGACGTTCCGAGGTTACGACGCTTTTCAGATATATTCATTATAAATTATTTCCCGGTTTACGACGCATGTTCCAGGGTTACGACGCGTCGTACGCTGATCCGACGGAAGAAATATGGCTCCAAAACAGCAGAATAATAAAAATTTGGAGGTTTTTTTGATGAAAAACTCAATAAAAATGCAGTTTACATCGTTTTCAATACACCCAGAGCATTAAAAGGCAGGTTTTCTTAGGATTTTCGACGATTTTCGGCTTACGACGCGGCGTAAGAACGGAACCCCCATCGCAAACTGGGGATTGCCTGTATTATTATTGATTTACATGATTATTTAATGTTATTATACAATAAATATGAAAATACAGAATACTATTGCTATACGAAAAAGAAAAAAATCTGCATCCCCAAATGTGGAATTTCCCGCGAATATTTTTATAGATATGTTCCATGGCAAAACCAGCGAATGCATGAGTTTCCCATGAAAATTTTTTAGATAGGTTCCATAGAAAAACCTGCAGTGGGTGAGTCCATGAACCTTGATATATATATATATATATATATATATATATATATATATATATATATATATATATATATATATATATATATATATATATATATATATATATATATATATATATAAATATCTATTATATATATAATATAACAGTATATATATATATATATATAAAATATGAATAAATAAATAATACAACAGTATAATATGAAGATAAAAAAAGTTTCAATGTTTCAACTATATATTTTGAGCACTTCCTTCTGTGCCCCTGTTCACTGGTAAAATATGGACAGATGATGGATACAAGGGTATATATACAAAACATATGTGGGTGTGGCAGTAAGACTCATTGGCATGCAGGTGGTCATTGACCCGGGAAGGATGGAAATTAAGGTATTCCCTTGTGATTCTTAGCTTCGTTAGCTCCAGTCTGGTGGTCGTATTTTCTGAAACACCTTAAGAAGAGGCCTGAGGATTAACCTGTTGATGTCATCTGATTCCCAATGTCCTCCTGACAGGTTCATATTGTTGGTCTGAATGATGATAGCAGATTCCAGCATCTTCCTTTTGTACGGACTACTTTTGAAAACCAGCTCTGCCCCACTCCAGCTTATGGTATGGGCTTTGTCCCTAATATGTAGGAAAATCCCCGAACTCTCTTAAACATATTGTACTGATCTTTTCTGCTGTTATTCTTTGCAAGATGGACTACCCATCTTCCCCACGTAATCTCATTACAATTGCTGCACGGATATTGTAATCTCCTGATTCTCCCCCTTTTTTTTATTTAAGTATACATTAATGAGTGAGCTCCCAATGGATTTGAGATAATGGAAAATAAAAGAATTATTAGACCTGAGAAGTTCTGTAGCTTTTTGATGTTTTCGTCGTACGGGAGCTTCATTTTGTCGTTAAAATCTATTTGCCCGTTGACTTAAAAATACAGTGAACATGGTATAATCTATGGATCCCAAGTTAACTCGGGATTGTAAACATCAACAAAAATTATGCCCTACATATTAAAAACCAACTTACAAACAGTGAAAGATACAAACAACCTTCCGGAAAGTTAACAAGTTTGGAAGTTGGACAGTGACAGTATCGCAGTCGTAGGGAGTCCAATAGATTGCAAAAGCAACCTGTTAGGTCAGGATTTAAAACTACTTATACAGTATTGAGATTCTCTCTTCGACTCCCTCTCATCCAAGTTACTATTTCCACCTCTCCCTCCGCCCAAATTTTTTGCTCTTGTCTTTTCTAGTGTTCCATCTTCCATTGCTCTTGGTTCAAGATCTATGAGTAGATGGTCAACTGGCAGGGTGATGGGTTAGTTTTTGCTTCATTACACAAGATTTTTAAAATTAATCTTACCTATCCATTTTATAGTTTTTACTTCCTTACCAGCGGGAGCTCGACAGATTTAAACAAAACAATGAAAACACTCAGTTTCTGTGAATATCCTTCTTCTATCCATCTACTTCCCCAACCCCAACCAGGGGACTAATAGGTACAAACACCCATAGCCAGCAGTCTACTTCTGTCACTGGCTGCGATAGGAGTTTGGCAGATGCACTCAGTTTTGTTGTTGGTTTGTTCTTTTATTTTTTTAATATCTGTTTGGTACGATCCTGTAAAGAATTACTGTAATAGGCATTAATCCACTTTTATTACCCTCAGGATATGTTTTGCTGAGGGGAAAAATTAGATTGGATAACCATATGAATCGTAACTGAACAAACTGCAGTAATTTATTGTTAATGAAGAGAGTTTGTTAGGTTGTAGAAACAAGTACAGTAAACCCCCGGTACTCACGATTCGCGGCTTTCTCTATGGAACATATATACACATTATTCACAGAAAATTCGACAATTCGCAGTATTGTTCACAGAAATATTCACTAATTACTGTATTTTCATGACTAAATGCACTTTTTGTGATAAAACTATTAAGATACTCAGGTACCCAAGTAGTGCTTGAGTTACGATAATTCGCCTTAAGATAACTCTATTCTGCGATGGGGTAAGCAATTAATACTGATACGACAATATTTATAAAATATTTTTAAATTTCGTGCAGGTGCAGGCAGCAGCGTACAATCAGGCAGCGAGAAAGACCAAATTACAATAGAGCAACTTCTTTTCCTCCATCTCTTTATCCCATCTAGTTAAAAAAGTAAAAGAGAATGATAAATGTACTGTTAGTAACGTAATACTTTTGTGTAAATGCATACAGCCATAGACAACCGAACGAGAAACTCGTTTTGCTGATAACCGAATCGGATAACAGCAGCCATTTTGCCTGTATTTCAACCATCGTACGGTAGTAAACAAGTACTGTAGTTATGTTACAAATGACATTAAGTAGAATAGGACCAATATATTTTTACATTATACCCTTATTTGCTATGGATAAAAGATTGGCACGGAAATACAGTATAAAGCTAAATTTAAGCTGCAAGTTGTAGCTGAAGCTGAGGAAACAATGTTCACGCTGCTAATGACTATAAATTATTGTGCATTGGCAACATGGATGAAACTAGACCGTAAATAAAATTGCAGAGAAAGTATTTTAATCAAAACTACGGGGCATGAAAGAACACATATTACTGCTGTTTTCACGCCTATAAAAGATAAATATGTAAAGCTTGTATTATGATGAAATGAAGTGTAAATAATGAACAGAACCTTGATTTTTTTTACACAAAACAAGGATGCGCCCAAATGGCCAATGCCATCTATTAAAAAAAAAATAGCTAACTTGATTTCACAGTGAGAAGTATTTAAGTTATATTTCGACTTAAAAACACTCTGTATCGTGAAAAATAAACCTTGCCCCATATAAATATGGTATCTAGAGATTCGTTTATGCTAACTAGAAGCAAGAAAGGCACTCTGAACTGAGTAAATACAGGCAGTCCCCGGTTATCGGCGGGGGTTTCGTTGCCGACAGTGTGATGATAACCGAAAATCGGCAATAATAGCACCAACCCCTGGTTATCGGCGCTGATATCCGGTTATTGGTGCCGATAGCCAGGGATCGGCGCCGCCAATAAGTGGGGATTGGTGTCAAAAATCCGATTATCATCGTCACTAGAAAAGCGCCATAAAACCGGATCGCCGATAACCAGGGACTGCCTGTGCGGCAAAATACGCTTCCCCGCGTAATCGATTTCCAAACCAAAACATTGATTGCTATGATCACAATTTATAATACAAAAGCAATATAAGAATATATACAATATTATTGGTTATAGTAAAATAAAGCATAACATTTTAAAAGATCCATGGAAAAGATCCATATTCGTTATGTTGATGTTTGTATAATACGACAGTAATATGTGAATTCTGAATATAGTATAATGTAGGCTAGACTACTGTATATGTATACGATATACCATAGTGTAGGCTAAGCTAATTCTTGTTTGTTATTCAACTTCTCTTTGTACTGAATTGTCATAAGTCAATCTGCATGAACCTCCACAATTAGCTGATATTAATAATTATTATACCGTATATGTATAGAGCATACTTTATAGTGTAGGCTAGGCTACCATATAGCCTATGTATACATGGTACTGAATACCCTAGTGTAGGCTAGGCTATATTTGAGATATATTTTTTCCAACAAACAATGGGTTTTTTTAGAACCTAACCCCCATCGTAAGTAGGATAATATCTGTGTATAAGCATTTTCAGAATTTTTTTTGTGTTTGAACTATCAAAATAGGTAGTTCTAAGTTTTTAGAAGGGTTTTAAGCATTCACAGATTTTAGCTATTTGGGGCGGGGGTGTGGTACGCATCCCCCGCGAATACTGGGTGTTTATTGTACCCTTACTATACAGTATAAAGCAACAGTGCTATCACTGATTATGGAGTCAAACCTAGGAACAAATTCCTGGAGTTCAAAAGCCCTCCAGGTCGAGGGGGACCAATTTTGCTACTTGACAGACTTTCCTGAGCTGAATAAAATTAATAAAAATATTTCGTACCTGCTAGAGAAACCCAGCAAGTACAACGGTGCTGTGAAATGGCGGTCCAGTTACACCGAAGTGGATGACTTCTCACCCTTAGTGAATTACATGAGAGGTATCAGATGGTGAACAAACAAATGCATGCATGAGACTGAGGCTTTCCTGTCTGGGCCTGTGACAGTAGACAGCGAATGATCAAACATACTCACACTGGCCAAAGCTATTCTGGCTGTGCTTGTAAGGCATCCCCAAAGGAAATGACACACTGTGGGCTCACCTCTTCTCTATCTCTCTTGTACATTTTGAGTTTTCTGTAAAAGAAAACTATTGTCCTGGCTTTGTCTGTCCATCCGCACTTTTTCTGTCTGCCCTCAGATCTTAAAAACTACTGAGGCTAGAGGGCTGCAAATTGGTATGTTGATCATCCACCCTTCAATCATCAAACATACCAAAATGCAGCCCTCTAGCCTCAGTAGTTTTTACTTTATTCAAAGTTAAATTTAGACGTGTGCGTCTGGTAACGATGTAGGATAGGCCACCACCAGGCCTTGGTTAAAGTTTCAAGGGCAGTGGCTCATACTGAGACCACTGAAAGATAGATCTATTTTCGGTAGCCTTGATTATACGCTGTACGGAAAAACCCTGATTGCGCTGAAGAAACTTTGTCGCATTTTTTACTTGTTTATACTGATATTACTTAATGCAGTCCAATACTGTACTACATATAGTACAATAGTTTTCAGTATGTGTGCACGTGTACAAGGCATATGCATACACGTGCATCGTGTTAGGATATATGTGTGTGCAAACAATGTGTTTGTCATTATTTCATAAATAATTTGCAGTTATTTACGAATTAAGACACAATTTTTATCTTTTTTGTACTGTAAACATAAGTACTGTAGGTAGTGATACATACATGTATTTTTATAGGCAATTCATTTTGCAAATACTGTATATCTCTGAAATCGAATGACAAGTAAATAAATATTTTAAATTGAATGATAATTACAAAATACCAATTAGGACAGGATATTAGGTAATTTATAAGAAAATGGGACACCATAAGCTATGAGAGTTGACCCTGGGGTACCCTAAATATATATGTACAGGTATACATATGCCAGTTTCTTACTTTGCGGATTACATTACTTACCACAACCCTGGTAACGTCTGTTGAGGTATAACAGTATCCAAAACCATGCGTACAAAAACCTCCCTCTGAAAAAAAATATTAGCACTCCTATAAAAGTGAACTTACCAGTGAGAATGAAGTGTCATAGACAGTGCAAGGAAATACTCCACAGCTGGAGACGGGAATGCCACTGCTAATGGTATTGCACCCATCAAGATTCCAGACAATATACGTTCTGCTGTCCAGTGCAACACGTGGTCATGACCAGCCTGCTCTATTTCTGGGGCTGCACTCTTCTTAGCTGAGATACTAATGAATTTTGCCTGGAAAACAAAAACATAATGTTATGGAAATAATTCTTTAGCCACATCAAAAAAAATTTGCATGAACTGATGATTACAACTTTAACCATGATCCTCCTCTTGCTGTAATCTTTTAGAGCAGCAAGTACAAACCATCATTCCTGATTAGTTTGCATCATTTACCCTCACTACTGGCTGTCACGATTTACAACACACTACTCAGCAATCACAGCCACATGATCCAATTTAGTGTTCATCTGACAACTGACAGCAAGCAATTGATAAACATTTGATGGAAGTGCTAGTACAGCTGGTGGCAAAAGAGGAGGGAGACTTCTTTTTGTACAGCACAAGTTCCTTTAAAATTAAACCACCATTAGCTTTCTCCTGTTACCATTTAGTACAGTATTAAATTTTATTTTCCTTTGTTATTCTTTTAAAATATACCATTTTGTTATTCTTTTAAAATATACCAACAAGTTTGTCAATAAAACCATGAAATTCTTCCCCACAGATATACGTACAAAGATTTTTGTGATATTCCCAAAAATAAAAAAAAAACATTAAATATTGCACTGTACTGGAGTTCAATTTAGTAGGAAATAATCACCTTCACGTTTCAGTGGAGAACACTGATAGGCCTGGACTCTGGCCTACTCCCTAAATGACCAAGTACAACTGCTGTCAAGTATTTTGGTACACTTCGTGCTGAGCTAAGGATAAGGAGACAACTGGGAACTCCACATTATTATTATTATTAAAACAGTTTAACCAGACCACTGAGCTGACTATCAGCTCTCATAGGGCTGGCATGAAGGATTTGGATGTAATGCCAGGTCCAAGCCAGAGGCCTAGCACTGGGACCTAATAGGTCATTCGGTATGGTGATGAATGAATGAAAATGAAATTAAAAACTGCACTAAGGCATATGCTCCCATACTGAAACACACACACACACACACACACACACACACACACACACACACTGAATACATTTATACTCATGTTTTCGTATATAATCGCTAAAAAGGGATATTAAAATTCAGAATAAGTTAAGCGACATTTGAAAATTTTGTTGTTTTAAAATTCAGATGCCCTAAGGGTTTCATATTTTTATTATTAACTTATTTTTATATTTTTTTAATTAAATCACAGTTCCTCATGAACATTAAAATTGGAATTACTAAAAATATAGAAGATTCTGACAAAATTTCCTTCATTGAACTACTTTCAAAATTTGATAGTCGTTGGTTATATTTTGGACATTCACACAAAAAATGCTTGACTGTTATCAACATGTTGCACGCTGGGTATTCGGGAGGAGGGCCATGTGGACTGTTCATTAACCCTTAAACGCCGAGCCTCTACTTACAAAAACGTCTCCCGTAAGCCGGCGGCGTTCGGGAGTTAACGCCGAAGTGGAAAAAAAGTTTTTTTCAAAAAATCACAGCACGCTTAGTTTTTAAGATTAAGAGTTAATTTTTGGCTCCTATTTTTTGTCATTGCCTGAAGTTTAGTATGCAACCATCAGAATGAAAAAAAATATCATTATCATATATAAATATTGAAATATATGACAGCGCAAAAAAAAATTTTTCATATATAATTTTATACAAATCACGCTGTGAGCAAAACGGTTAAAGCTAACGGGTTATTTTTTTTTCTTTGTATTGTACACTAAATTGCAATGATTTTGGTATATAACAAATTGTAAAACGATGAAAGCAACACAGAGAAAATATTATCACAAAATGATGCACGAATTCGTAACGCGCGGACGTAAACATTTTTTTTTCAAAAATTCACTATAAATCGAAATATTGTGCTAGAGACTTCCCGTTTGTTGAAAAATGAAGCTAATTGATTGAATATTACTAGACTGTAAGTGTTTTTGCTTACAATTGCAGTTTTCGACCATTTCGGTCGAGTTAAAGTTGACTGAAAGTCGAATTTTTTCTATTTATCGTTATTTATATGAAAATATTTCAAAATTGATAAAAGCTACAACCATGAGTTATTTTCTGTTGTATTGTACATGAAATTGCGCACATTTTCATATATAAAAGTTTATGTAACGAGTAATATAAAACGGTACAAACATTATGACAATGTGACGAAAGAATTTCTGAGATGTTCGGCCGAGTTACCGCGCGGACGTAAGGAAAATGTTTTTTTAAAAAATTCACCATAAATCGAAATATTGTGCTAGAGACTTCCAATTTATTGCAAAATGAAGGTAAATGATTGAATATTACTAGAATGTAAGAGTTTTAGCTTACAATTGCGTTTTTCAACCATTTCGGTCGAGTTAAAGTTGACCGAAGGTTGAAATTTTGAGTTATCGTGATTTATGTGAAAATATTTCAAAATTGATAAAAGCTACAACCATGAGCTATGTTCTGTTGTATTCTACATGAAATTGCACACATTTTCACATATAAAAGTTTATGTAACGACTAATGTAAAATGATGCAAACATTACGACAACGTGACGAAAGAATTTCTGAGATGTTCGGCCGAGTTACCGCGTGCAGATGTAAGGAAAAAGTTTTTTTTTTCAGAAATTCACCATAAATCGAAATGTTGTGCTAGAGACTTCCAGTTTGTTGCAAAATGAAGGTACATGATTGAATATTACTAGAATGTAAGAGTTTTAACTTATAATTGCATTTTTTTACCATTTCGGTCGAGTTAAAGTTGACCGAAGGTTGAAATTTTGGCACTTATCGTGATTTATGTGAAAATATTTCAAAACTGATAAAAGCTACAACCATGAGTTATTTTCAGTTGTATTCTACATGAAATTGCGCACATTTCCATGTATAAAACTTTATGTAACGACTAATATAAAACGGTGCAAACATTACGACAACGTGACAAAAGAATTTCTGGCGCGGATGTAAGGAAAAAGTTTTTTTCAAAAATTCACCATAACTCGAAATATTGTGCTAGAGACTTCCAATTTGTTGCAAAATGAAGGTAAACGATTGAATATTACTAGAATGTAAGAGTTTTAGCTTACAATTGCGTTTTTTTACCATTTCGGTCGAGTCAAATTTGACCGAAGGTTGAAATTTTGGCAGTTATCGTGGTTTATGTGAAAATATTTCCAAACTGATAAAAGCTACAACCATGGGTTGTATTTTGCTGTATTTTACAAGAAATTGCGCACATTTTCATATATAAAACTTAATGTAACCGCTAATATAAAACAGTGCAAAAATTACGACAAAATGACGAAGGAATTTCTGAAATTTTCGGCGGAGTTACCGCGCGGGCGTAAGGAAAAAGTTTTTTTTTCAAAAATTCACCATTAATCGAAATATTGTGCTAGAGACTTCCAATTTGTTGCAAAATGAAGGTACATGATTGAATATTACTAGAATGTAAGAGTTTTAGCTTACAATTGCGTTTTTCGACCATTTCGGTCGAGTCAAAGTTGACCGAAGGTTGAAATTTTTTGTAGTCGACGTACGGTACGTCCACTTGGCACCCAACAGACAATTTTAGTCGACGTATGATACATCCAGTAGGCGTTTAAGGGTTAAGTGTCCATGTGTCAAACAGGTATGGCCTATTCAAAGACGTGTCAGAATTACTCCTATATCTCTCTCTTTCTCTCTCTCTCTCTATGATGAACTCCATTTTCCAACACTGGATTTTATCTGTTTTAATTTATTATTTTCAGGTTCTTCACTCCATATATTTTGCCATTTACTCAGAATGATTTTCTTATGTTATATATTCACAAATTAGGATTTCTACATCTGATCTTGTCATGTGGACCAGTTCTTTAGCAACCTCTTTGTTTCCTTTAATCTCCACATAGACAAGGATCCAACATATTTCAATATTTTTTCCATTATCACACAACTTATGGCGTGAAAATGAAGTTTTCATAATAAAACTAATATTGTAATACTTACCTGAACACCTGAATTAGCCCTGGTCACCCACCAGCCCAAACTATATCCCCATAGCTTTTACCCACTAAGTGGGTAATTAACTGTCAGCGTTACCAACGCTTACAGGAAAATCTTGTCAAATGAGTTACCTGAAGTACCGTTGGCAACACTGTTGCAAGTCCCGGCCGAGTGAGGCCGAGATCCCCAAATGCATTGTTCACTAATCAAATTGAAGTTGGGAGGAGGGTGGGAATCATTCAGCTGTTCAGGTAAGTATTACAATATTAGTTTTATTATGAAAACTTCATATTGCAATACACTCCCTGAACACCTGAATTAGCCTGATAACAAAATTTAGTGGAGGTGGGATCAATCTAATTCAGCCCGACCTTCCAACTGGGAAAGCAGGTAACTCATTATTCACCTACTTTGTATAAATGAATGTATCCTCACCTGGTTATCCCACTCGGCAGGTGAGAATGTTTGTAAAGAGAGTACCCCCGACGTCAGTCTCATGTCTAGGTACTGTCTGAGTCAAGCTACTGCTCATGTGGTATTCAAACCTCCTCATGGATAGAGAGTAGCAAAATAAAAACCAACCTACCATGTGGCTAATCACAGCCTCCCATGACTAGTGGAGAACGACGAACCTCCCATGTGGCTAATCAAGGCACTCTCACGTATGGAGGGTCTGAGTCGAGCTACCTCTCATGTGGTATTCAAACCACCTCATAGATAGAGAGTAGCAAAATGAAAAACCCACCTACCAAGTGGCTAATCACAGCCTCCCATGATTAGTGGAGAACGACGAACCTCCCATGTAGCTAATCAAAGCACTCTCATGTATGGAGGGGTAAGATGAACCTCCCATGTGGCTAATCAAAGCACTCTCATGTATGGAGGGGTACGAAGAACCTCCCATGTGGCTATTGTAGCCTCTCATGTATGGAGGTGAGGTGAAGTTGAGTGTGCAGGGTGTTCGAGTTCTTCGCCGCCCGTTGCCGACAATGTCTGCGCAGAAGAAGTTGAAGAAACCAAACCTGTCCACTGGATCTTCCTAACTTCACAGCACTAACATCAAATTTAATACCCTTACTTTGAACCCCGACTAACAGAAATCCAAAATTCCAGAGTTCCTCAGACTACATTCATTACCTAGAGTTCCTCCCACCCTTAACAATACTACGTAATTAATTATAAGATCGAGTTGGTCTTCACAAAAGGACCAAGCGAGTAACTCTTCTTCTTTGAAGAAAACTGAATGTCTTTGAGGTAGAAAGTCGTGAAAACCCGACACCGACTTCCAAGTGTCCGCTTCCAAGAACCTCCGCATTAAGAGAGTACCCCCTTAGCTAAATGAACGCACCCACAATAGAAGGGTTAGCCGCTACATACGGACTAAGAGAATAACTTTCATGTAAAAAGGAAAACGATGAATCCCCCAAGTGGCTATTCAGAACCTACCCATTAAGGAGGGAATGAGGTAGAGTGCAGAGCCAATGACCCTCCGCCCTGCAGGTTGTGGCAAAGGCCGACGAGCGAAGAAGTGTCCCAGCGCCGATGAAACAACATAGGCTAGCCTACAAGAGCACCTCTTTGGACTCTCATAGGGAAACTATCAAGACTAGGATACTTAAGACGTACTAAACTTAAGTTCATGTGATTATACTATCACTGTTGCTTAAGATTCTAAAGCCTAGAAGGAATTCCTCTATCTGGATAGAGCTAAATGAACGCACCCTAGATAATAGACTTCGCTGTTAAACGTGGACTAAGAGAATAACCTTCCGAGTCTTCGCACAAGAGGATACCACCTCAGCTAATTGAACGCACCCTATACAGGAGAATTCGCTGCTATACGCGGTCGGGCGAACTGAACGTCTCTTAAGCAAAGGAAGGAAACACAGACGGACTGCAAGTAAACTACGTCCAGAATAGAAGACTCTGAACCATTCCTTAGAAAGGAAGATGAAGTGGACATACTCCAAATACTGTGCAGTAATGAAAAAAAAAAAGTAAAAAAAAAAAAAAAAAAAAAAAAAAATGTTAAATGCTAAATATAATGTCACATCAAATTAAATTGTGTTCAAGGGCATAAAGCTCACACAACAAGAGAATCGTGAAGTGTGCCCGCAACTGTGTTTGTGGAGTGAGCGCTTATGAACCAGGAACCAGGAACCCTTTCTCCGAAAAAGACTAATTGCATCCTTGACAGCGGACGGGAAGGATTCCGCAGTGATACAAGAAGTGTACACAGAATCAGACGGAGTTTCTCAACCTTTGATAAATAGACTAATATTCGCATCGGACATAAAGACATCCCTGCTGATGCTGGAACCGAACACTTGCAGATAAAGAACCTTGAATGAACGAAGCAGAGTTTTAGCCTCCGACTGTCTTTGCCACGACTTCTGGAAGAAGAGAAACATTTATCATTTCCCGCTTAGGAAACCAGCCTAGGAAACTTCCCGAAGTTTGCCCACCTTTCTATATGCAGCTAAAGCCGAAAGGAAAAAAACACCTAATCGGTTATCTTAACATTAGAACTTCCGACAAATCTCACGAGGGAGCCCGAGTCAGCAAGACCGGATATTAAACTTACGGGAACGTAATAAATCAAAGAAGATCTTACTACTAGAAATTTTCGGGAAGATGGAAAAATGTACTGCAAAGTGCTGAGCGGTAGCCAGCAATAGTCGAAAATGGAAGAATCTTGACTTTCCGAAGGAATAGGAGAAAACCAGCTATTTTGGTTATGGCAGGCCTAAAGATGGAATGACCTTCCTTATGACACAGACTTCCCCATGTCAAGCTGACCTGGTAAAGCTTACAGGTTGACTTCTCAAGCTGAAAGAAACACTGTCTAGACACAGCTTTAGAGTGTCTGGACTGTCTAGTTGTTTGCTCAGCAATCGCCCGCAACTAGGTTCATCACGCAAGAGTTTGGATGATAATGGTGAAAATGTGGTTGTCTAAAAGATCTTCCGCATGAGGAGGAACATCGGAACTTCCGTAAGTAGCATTAGGAATTCCGGAAACCAAGGGCATTAGGGCCAGCAAGGAGCTACAGTCATAGACGTTTTGATGCTCCCGCAATTCCTGATTACCTGATGAATGAGACCGAATGGCGGAAAGCATGCACCTCTAAGTTCTAATGATCTTGTTCCCCCGAGTTCTCAGATACGACTTGGCAGTTACGATGTCGCAAAGCAGACCCACTAATGTGTTGCGCACTAGGACTGAAAAACACCTGAGGGCTTCCTTTACAGCCCTGAGGTTCCCGAAGGTTATGACTCGTCTCATTCCCGATCCCCCAGAGGCCCAAAGCCTGGTCCTCCAAGGTTGCTCCCCAACCTTGATATGAGGCATCTGAGTACAGATGAACGTTGGGAAGAGGGGAGACTAAAGACCTTCCGGATGTGAGTTGCGCTTCTTCTGACTATCACAGAAGATCCGACAAGCGAGAATCGTTCCAGATTATACCTGCATTCTCAATGTGGAAGTCCCAGTGATTCCAAAAACATACCATGCGGAGACACAAGACCCTGGAATTAATGAGAGAGAGAGAGAGAGAGAGAGAGAGAGAGAGAGAGAGAGAGAGAGAGAGAGAGAGAGAGAGAGAGAGAGAGACATTAATTCTCCCTAAGAGGCTTCTCCAAGTGGGTACCGGCTGTTCCCTGGTGGACAAGAACACCACTACTTCAACATTTTGTACCCTCAACGATGCATAATTGCCGACACTGGAGACATGAGTTAGAAGCAACAAGTTCATTATACTGGCCACATCCCTTGAACCCAGAGCAGCCACACTAATCATAGCTTGCTGTGACGCTACTGCTGACGACAGCTACACGAAATTGACCATGGAGGAGATATCCTCCTCCCTAAAAGACTGTTGCAGAGCGCAAAGGCGCCCTCAACAGAACTCTCTCTGAATGTCTGGATAGTGAGGCGGAAGCTTTAAAAGAAGTCCCTCCTCTTCTGCCAAAGAATGTTGTACAGTCAGGCAAAATGTTAACCTGGTATGCCAGCCCCACTGACACCGAAGTGATGACGTGTCAGGCAGTACCGGACTGGAGGGAGTATATCCATCTTGTTTGAGAAAACCTTATCAACCTGTATACATCCACATAGAGAGGACAAGGCCTCTGGATGGCTGCAAAAGGTGTCCTCCAAGATACAAGCCTCCTTAGATGAAACTGAGACCAAACAATTGACGAAGGAACCCGAGAGAGAAGAGCCTCAACAGATACGTTGAGAGGAACCCTGACATCCGCAGAAGGGTTATCCACTACCTTGTTAAAACCCCTCCTGAATAGGAAGCAAGGTTGAATCCTGCTTACTTGACCCTATCAAAGCCACTAACCTACGTCTGCCTCCCCTAATGCCTGCCCGACACGGCCAAAGCAGACCAGGTTCTTTGATGATTGAGCAACTACCGGTTCTGTCGCATATAGCGACTTGAACATCGTTTGATTTGGTAGTGTAGGCTCCTCCGGAACCTTGGATTGAGGATAAGTGAGGATGAAGTATACCATCCGCTTGCACTCGTTCTCATAGCTGAAGGAGAACTAATATCCGGTACCGGATCCTCTTCTTCAAATGAACAATCCTTGTCCGACCGAGCCAGAGGATTGTCGGACTGGTCCGACCGAGCTGGAGGATTGTCAGACTGGTCCAACCAAGCTGGAGGATTGTCGGACTGGTCCAACCGAGCTGGAGGATTGTCGGACTGGTCTGACCGAGCCGGAGGATTGTCGGACTGATCGGACCGAGCCGGAACAGGAAAGAGGCAGGCTGACCCCTAGCAAATACTGAACTCGAAAACCTGGAACTCGCTACACCTGGGTGCGTGAGACACACCTGACGTATCAATCGCGAACATACTGGAGGCACCAAAGTAGGTTGCGCAAACCCCGCACCACCCAACGGGGATGACGCAACACCTGGGCTGGCCACATCTGGGTGGACCACGCCCACTCCTGAGAGCAAAGAGGCCGCAACACCCAAACCACTCAAATCCAGATGTATCAAAACCGCATGAGAATGGGAATCCAGAACTGAAGACCCAGAATCAACCCCGAGCCTACATGGATGCCTAGACGGAGGGATGGAGAAACCTGCCGGAAAGTTGAGAAAGAAGAAGCCGAAGGAGGGAAGAAGGAAGAAGCCACACTAGGAGTAACCACCAGAGCGCCTAATGCCGACGTTGGATAGATGGAGAAGGTCCTAATCGGACAGAACTCAAAGGAGTATTGAAGGGAAAGTTACGAGGTACCGAACCAAAGGTAACAGAAGAAGGTAAATTACCAACTATCCTTGAGAATGGAAAGGCGGCGGAAACTATCAGTGCTGATACACTGAACGCTGGCACAGGCGTATCGCCGACTGCCATAGCATCCGTAAGAATTGTGGAGGATACATTACGGTTAGGAACCTGTAAAGAATGAAATAAGGAGTTGCTGACGCCTTCGCAAACACCTGAGAAGCAACTTGACCGGATGCCTGAGAAACTACAGGATTCGCAAAAGGTGATAAAGACGATGGATCCGTAAAAAAAGTACCCCTTCCCTTAACCCCGAAGAGAGAAAGGGAGCCGCTGAAGCTCTAATATACAGAGTTGAACCAAGAAAGCCTTTGCTCTGCTGAGTTAAAAGCCAAGAAAACAGGATGAGCAACAAAGACCGCAAAGAGCCCTCCAAAGAGCGGACCGAAAAGAAGATTGAGAAGGGCAATGGAAGAAGGCTTAGAAGAAAATGGGGAAAAATGGGAAAATTCCGTAGCGGCCGAAAAGGCCACAGATTTCAAAGAAAATAGGCTGGTTCTGTTCCCCCCGCCCCTGCTAATCTTGATAGACATTATCAAAATCAGAAAATTCTTTAAGACATGATCATGAATACTGGAAAATTCGATCGCCAGAATTACCACCATCGCAAGATGAAAGAAATATTAACCCCTGAAGGAAAATGAACCTTCGAAGAAGGAGTATTCAAGGAAAAAACAAAATTTCAGAACCAGATACATCAGAAACCAAATCTGAGACACCCTCCATGGATCTGGAAACCTTTGTTGCACTGAGCACGAAGCAGGAAATAAAACCGATGATTGATCTAAATGAGACCTAAACATTAGCGCCCCCAACCAAACTTAAGACTGCACGTTCAACTACTCTTCCTGAATATTTTCTAAATCAGAATTCCTACTCTTCTGAGTGATTCCTAATTCTAAATCCACCTTAGAACATGGTATTTTTATAATAAAATAAGGTTTCACACATACTTACCGAACAATTACATAGCTCTTTACGCTTCTTAACCTACGGCAGTTGAAATCCCAAATTTCTCGGTGCTAGCGGCGCTGCTGACGTGTAGGTGATACAACCCCGCCCACTTTCGGGGATCCCAGGTACTACTGAGCTTTGCTTGTCAATTTGTTGAGCCGCCCCGTCCAACTGTGGGGAGGAGGGAGGGCTTTAATCATGTAATTGTTCGGTAAGTATGTGTGAAACCTTATTTTATTGTAAAAATACCATTTTCACACATGAAACTTACCGAACAATTACATAGCTGAATCCACATTACCCGGCTGGTGGGCATATGGACTTTTAATGCAAAAAAGAAAAAACTCACATTGCAAGAATGTTGTAGTACCTTACCTCGTGAGAGAGCAGCTGCAGGAGAATACTGCCTCTGGTCGGCGCTCTCATCACTTGTAGGGAACGTGGCAGTAGTGGCCAGGATCGTTCCTACTACTAGTGGGTATTCTGCAACCATGGAGGTTCACCGATGGTTGATCAGAATGAAATAATGTTCGCCCTTGCCCTGGGATATGACCAGATTAAAATAACAATCAAAGACCATCACCTACACATAACCATAAAAAATTAACCAAACCCTACCATAAAAACTGGAGGGTACTCCTGGTACCGTGTACCCCCAGGCTTCCCCAAAACTCGACCACCTTCTAATCAAGACGAAGAGATAGTCAAAAGGAAGGGGAATTGGACCAAATCCCCCTATGCTTCCTTTCCCAACACCATGCCCATCACCGACAAAGGTCCTAAACGACAACAATTATCAAACATTGCTTCCACATCCTTCAGGTAATGGAGAGCAAAAACCGATCTCGACCTCCAGAACGTAGCTTGCAAAATAGATGCTAGCGACGTGACATGTCTAAAAGCCATGGAAGTCGCTACTGCCCTAACCTCGTGGGCTTTAACTTTACACACCTGTAGAGTCTGATCTCTTACTGATGTGTGTGCTTCCTGAATCAGGCTCCTTAAAAGAACGAAATTAAGTGCGTTCTTAGACATAGGACGGCTCGGATCTTTAACTGAACACCACAATCGGTTCGAACTTCCTCTCAAAGCCTCTGTTTTATGAAGATAAAATTTCAGTGCTCTCACCGGACACAAAGAACGCTCTTCGTCTTCTTCTCCTACTACTCCTGACAAGCTTCGAATGGAAAAGAAACGAGGCCATGGTCTCGAAGGATCTTCATTCTTTGCTAAAAAATCCTGAGTATAGGCACACACAGCTTCGTCTTGTGTGAATCCTATCTCTTTACTCATTGCTTCCAGCTTGCTGATTCTACCAGCTGAAGCTAAGGCGACTAAGAATAATGTCTTCTTAGTAAGATCCTTCAAAGAAGCCGAATTAAGAGGTTCAAAATTTGCTTTAGAGAGCCAGGACAATACTACGTCCAAATTCCAGTCCACTAAACCTGGTCTCCTTGTCCTAGAGGACTCAAAAGATTTAATCAAGTCGCTGATGTCCGAGTTATTAGATATATCTAAGCCCACAGAAGAAGATGCTCCGTCATTCTGTACAGGGAGAACGAATGTGTCCCTCCCTGTTTCCTTATGTATGACAGTGCTGTGGTGTTGTCCGAGAACACCGCAACTTTCTTCCCTTCGACTAGAGGGGTGAAACTTTGAAGCCCAAGAAAAATTGCTTTCAGCCCCTTTATGTTGATATGAAGACCTCTCTCCTGTTCCGTCCAGATGCCTGATGTCTTCTCTTTCCCCAACAGGGCTCCCCATCCCGAGTCCGATGCGTCGGCATAAAATTCTAGTCTTTAGTACACTCTTGCCCCCTACATTTCACGCACTTTGAGTGTGGGTCATAACATAACTTGGCTAATCTAGTTTTGCAGCCTTCGCTGCAAAACCTACCAGATGAACCTGAATCTGACATAACTCACACTAAACAGATGAATAAAGAAAGCAGCTATGCCATCAAACACAAAAAACAACCAAGAAAATTGTACTTCATCAAATCGGGTGTCAAACAAAATGGCGAACAGTTGACTGCAGCGAAAAAACCACGGGTGTTTCACCATGGGCGGCAGGAAACGAATTGACAAGCAAAGCTCAGTAGTACCTGGGATCCCCGAAAGTGGGCGGGGTTGTATCACGTACACGTCAGCAGTGCCGCTAGCACCGAGAAATTTGGGATTTCGACTGCCGTAGGTTAAGAAGCGTAAAGAGCTATGTAATTGTTCGGTAAGTTTCATGTGTGAAATTACGATTTTAGAGGGAAGGGGGAAATCTGTTGCCAACACTGCCTGCTCCGCGCAGGGGGGGCCGGCAGATCCTACCTTCGAGGTTTGCGGTTCTCCATGAACCCCGGCACCCGTTAGGGCTGGTTCTGGAACAGGCAGGGGGCCTGAAAAAGAACGATTAGTATCTACAACACTATTACTATTATCCTTATCTCTAGTTTCCGTTAATTTAGTCATAAAGCTAGAAAATCAACTACACATATGCAGCTAGTAACTGTCCTCTAACTTTTTGAATAATTCTTCCATCTGACCTACCGACCAAGACTCGCCGCCTATCTGACTCATACTAAACTGCATCTTCCTACATAAAATACAAAGAGAATGTCGATCGTGTTTGAGGGTACTCATCCTACGCTTGCAGGATGTGTAGGGCCGATGAGAGTCAGCATCTCCAGCAGTAGAAGGCTCTGTCATCAAAGATGTAAACGAAGTTGAAGTATTGGCGCTAGCAGACAGCAACGTCTTCTTGTTTGACTTATCCAATCGAGTCCACAGTACCGATCCCAAAGTCAAAATCGGCAGAGAAGATCCAAATCCCATCAATAAAGTATCCATCTAGGAGAAAATGCCTTGAAAACAGTCCAAATCATGATCTGATGTCCAAATTCTTAAATGGAGGTCGGGCTAAATGACCAAAAGTTCGCCTGATGTGGGACACACCCACACAGCATGGCTAACAAAAAGCAATTGGGGATCTCGGCCTCACTCGGCCGGGACTTGCAGCAGCATTGCCAACGGGACTTCAGGTAACTCATTTGACAAGATTGTCCTGTAAGCGTTGGTAACGCTGACAGTTAATTACCCTCTTAGTGGGTAAAAGCTATGGGGATATAGTTCGGGCTGGTGGGTGACCAGGGCTAATTCAGGTGTTCAGGGAGTGTATTGCAATACTTAATTTGTTGTACAATATTATTTTTTGCATTGTAACTTTGAATGGCTTCTATAGCAGCTTCTGGAGTCGCTATAAATCACAAAACTATTAAATGAGGCTTCTTTAATTACCTAGTAGGGCTAATGAGAACTGATAGGTTTTGTCTTGGGATACTGCAGCATATCCCACTCAGTATTATGACTTAGATCTGTCAGTATATATTGTGTAATGTGGACCTTTTCGGATTATATGTTCTACTGTATGTTGTCTATGGTGTTCTGGGGTATAAGAATAACTTTTTGATAAATATTTTAAGTGTGTACAAATTCTTATTTTATTCCTTGTCTAAGGAGGAGGTAATTTTACTATTAAAGGTAACTATATTTATATTCAGCAACTCAAAACAATCTTCTACCTCTAATTGGGAAAGGAGGTGGATGATTGTTTATAAATACATCGCTTAATCCAAATAATTTGTTGGTTGGTGATTCATTTGTTTGAATTCTCAGAGCACTCTTCATTGTTACAGTACTAGCTCTCTAGAGAGAGAGAGAGAGAGAGAGAGAGAGAGAGAGAGAGAGAGAGAGAGAGAGAGAGAGAGAGAGAGAGAGAGAGAGAGAGAGAGAGATCACAACATTCAGCTTGTAAAGAAGACATTGGTGATGATCTAAAGGCTCCTGAACACTGGGTTTCATGTATTCAGTGTTGGGTCTGATGCTGAGCCAATGGCAGCACTGTTGCTTTATACAGTACAGTAGGGGTACAGTGAACACCCCGTATTCGTGGGGGATGCGTACCACACCCCCGCCCCGAATAGCTCAAATCCATGAATACTTAAAACTCTTCTAATAAACACTTAGAACTGCCTATTTTAATAGTTCAAACACAAAAAAAATTCTAAAAATGCTTATACACAGGTATTATCCTACTTACGATGGGGGTTAGGTTCTAAAAAAAATCCATTGTTTGTTGGAAAAATTATATCTCGAATATAGTCTAGCCTACACTAGGGTATTCGGTACCATGTATACATATATGGTAGCCTAGCCTACACTATAAAGTATACTCTATACTTACGGTATAGTAATTATTAATATCAGCTAATTCTGGAGGTTCATGCAGGCCGACTTATGATAATTCAATACAAAGAGAAATTGAATAAAAAACAAGAATTAGTTTAGCCTGCACTATGGTATATTGTATACAAATACAGTAGCCTAGCCTACATTATACTGTACTCTATATTCACATATTAATGTCGTATTATACAAACATCAACATAATGAATATGCATCTTTTCCATGGATCTTTTAAAATGTTATGCTTTACTTCACTATATCCAATAATATTGTATATATTCTTATATTGCTTTTGTATTATAAATTGCAATCATAACGATCAATGTTTTGGTTTGGAAATCGATTACGTGGGGAAGTGTACAGTAAAAAAACCCTGTATTTGCGTTCTCATGATTCGCGGATTTCTCTGTGGAACATATCTACCCCTTATTCACAGAAAAGTCCCCATTCGCGGTATTTTTCAATGAGAAATATTCACTAATTTCTGTATTTTCATATTTTCATGACTAAATGTACTTTTTGTGGAGCCTCGATGGCACAGTCGGTTACAGCAGCAGCTTCAGACTTCGTAGAGGTCTGTGGCGTGGGTTCAAATCCGCAGCCGACTGATCAGAGAGGCGGACACTTTGCTATCCATGTAGACACCCCGGGATTATGTATGTAATCAATGGATAGGTTTGCTTAAAAAGCAAATGGGTGTTACAGACTAAATACACACACAAAACAAAGCCACTACAACATCTTCTAAAAACATAACAAACATCTCACACGTCTCGAACTCTCGACCTACCCGCACAACAACTTCTCGCTGCTGGGAGAAAGGGCGTTGGGTCTGGTATGATACATGTAACATACGCTACCGGGGTCTAAGCGATGTCAGGCAGGGCAGCCGATCGAGACTACGGTCTACCCCAAAGCCAAATCAAAATTCCTTCAAAAGAAGGCATCGTGCTTACTCCATACAAAAATGGGAAAAAAGCATGTTAAAAGAAGAAGAAGAAATGTACTTTTTGTGATAAAACTATTAAAATACTCAGGTATAAGCATATTTAGAGGGTTTTTCTTATGTTTAAACTATCAAAATAGGCAGTTCTAAGTGTTTTTAGAGGGGTTTTAAGTATTCGTGGATTTTAGCTATTCACGCGGGGGGGGGACCCCACGAATACAGGGGGCTGACTGTATTTTGCCGTACAGGCAGTCCCTGGTTATCGGCGGTCTCAGTTATCGGAGATCCGGTTTTACGGCGCTTGTCTAGTGATGATGATAACCGGAGTTTCGACATCGATCTCCAGTTATCGGCGCTGACCCCCACTTATGGCGGCGCTGATCCCCGGTTATCGACTCTGATCCTTGGCTATCGGCGGTGATAACCGGACATCAGCACCGATAACCAGGGGTCGGCGCTATTATTGCCGATTTTCAGTTATTGTCACACTTTCGGGAAAGGAACCCCCCGCCCATAACCGGGGACCGCCTGTTTTTAACTCAATTCAGTTCAAAGCGCCTTTCTTGCTTCTAGTTAGCATTAATGAATCTCTAGATACCATATTTATATGGGGCAAGGCTATTTTTCGTTATAAGAAGAGTTTTCAAGTTGAAATATAACTTGAATACTTCTCACTGTGAAATCAATTTAGCTATTTTTTTTTTTAATAGATGACATTGGCTGTTTGGGGGCATGTTTGTTTTGTGTAAAAAAATCAAGGTTCCGTTCACTATTTTCACTTGATTTCATCATAACATGAGCTTTACGTATTTATCTTTTATCAGTGTGAAAGCAGCAGTACTGTAATATGTGTTCTTTCATGCCCCGTAGGTTTGATTAAAATACTTTCTCTCCAATTTTATTTATGGTCTAGTTTCATCCATGTTGCCAATGCACGATAATTTATAGTCATTAGCAGCTTGAACATCATTTTCTCAGCTTCAGCTACAACTTGCAGCTTAAATTTAGCTTTATACTGTATTTCCTTGCCGATCTTTTATCCATAGCAAATAAGGGTACAGTATAATGTAAAAATATATCAGTCCTATTCTACTTAATGTCAATTGTAACGTAACTACGGTACTTGTTTACTACCGTTCGATGGTTGAAATACAGGCAAAATGGCTGCTGTTATCCGATTCGGTTATCAGCAAAACAAGAGTTTCTTGTTCGGTTGTTTATGGCTGTATGCAATTACACGAGTATTACGTTACTAACAGTACATTTATCATTCTCTTTTACATTTTTAACTAGAAGATGGGATAAAGAGATGGAGGAAAATAAGTTGGTCTCTCTGATTGTACGCTGCTGCCTGCGCCTGCACAAAATTTAAAAATGTTTTATAAATATTGTCGTATCAGTATTAATTGCTTACCCCATTGCAAAATAGAATTACCTTGAGGCAAATTATTGTAACCCAAGCACTATCTGGGTACCTGAGTATTTTGATAGTTTTATCACAAAAAGTGCATTTAGTCATGAAAATGATATGAAAATACAGTAATTAGTGAATATTTCTGTGAAAATACCGCGAATTGGCAAATTTTCCTCGAATAATGTGTATATATTTTCCACAGAGAAAGCCCAGAATCGTGAGAATGCGAATACAGGGGGTTTACTGTAGATGTTTCTACAACCTAACAAATTCTCTTCATTAACGATAAATTACTGCATTTCGTTCAATTACGATTCATATAGTTATCCAATCTAATTTTTCCCTCAGCAAAACATATCCTGAGGGTAATAAAAGTGGATTAATGCCTATTACAGCAACTCTTACTTTACGGGATCGTACTGAATGAATATTAAAAAATTAAAAGAACAAACCAACAACAAAACTGAGTGCATCTGCCAAACTCCTACTGCAGCCAGTGACAGAAGTAGACTGCTGGCTATGGGTGTTTGTACCTATTAGTCCCCTGGTGGGGGTTGGGGAAGTAGATGGACAGAAGAAGGATATTCACAGAAACTGAGTGTTTTCATTTTTTTATTTAAATCTGTCAAACTTCCGCTGGTAAGTAAAAGCTATTAAATGGAGAGGTAAGAATAATTTTAAAAATCTTGTGTAATGAAGCAAAAACTAAACCGTCGCCCTGCCAATTGACCATCTACTTATAGATCTTGAACCAAGAGCAATGGAAGGTGGAGCACTAGAAAAGACAAGAGCGAAAAATCTGGGTGGAGGAAGAGGTGGAAATAGTAACTTGGATGAGAGGGAGTCGAAGAGAGAATCTCAATATTAGTAGTTTTAAATCCTGACCTAACAAGTTGCTTACGCAATCTATTGGACTCCCTATGACTGTGATATAGTCACTATCCAACTTACAAAAAAGTTAACGTTCTGGAAGGTTGTTTGTATCTTGCACTGTTTGTAAGATGGTTTTAAATATGTAGGGCATAATTTTTTTTTATGTTTACATTCCCAAGTTAACTTAGGAGCCATAGATTATATCATGTTCACTGTATTTTGAAATCATGCAGTATTTTAAAGAATTACTTTGGATGTCAGAGAGGTAAAAAGAAGACAATAAAATTTTGGTTCATGCAACATTCAAAATTTAGTATTTTTTCATGCTTTGAAAGTTATGAACTTGGAGAAAATTTCGCAGGAGCAGCATCTGGCATTGGAGGTTCACAAAGTGAACATGCCATCTATTGACACACATACTGTACATACTACATACTAAATGTTTCATATGGGGAGAGGAAATGTAGAAAATGGGAATTCATCAACAAAGATTTAAATTGGGAAGTTAGAAGAAGTAGGAATATTTTACAAGTGTGAACGAGCATTCTCGTGATTGTAAGAGGAATATATTGTAGTTAATCATGAGAATACTTGGGATAATCAGAGAAGGGGTTAAAGGAACAGGTTCTTTTCTTTGAAAAAATTCTTACTAGCAGAATAGGTGAACAGAGCAAAATTTGAACTTATGGGTAGCAAAGGGGAGTGCTCCAAACACAATTTTAACTTGTGACTCTGTCTGTTCATACCTCTGAATTTTCATAATATGAATGTCTGGAAGCAGAGTGGTGACTTTAACATAAGCACACATTTCCTCTTAGTCCAAGATATACTCTCATTACACCTGTCAACTACATCGCATTCCATAAAAACATATGACTATAATGGCTCAAGGAATTCATCCTATTAAGACAACTGTCAGTAAGCATAAATTTCCAGACCTATCCCTAATACTGTGGGTGGTTGACCTCTCATGTGGTTGGAAAAAAAAGAAAGAAATGCAACTACTTTACCAAGGGAAAACAGCCAAAAGACACACATCTGAAATAGTGCTTCCATTTACAATGGATGCAAAAGTTTTTCTGAATATTAGGTGAACATTCCAGTCTCACCTGGTGGGGGGTAAGTGAATTAGACAGCAACTTCATAAGGAATCTTGGCCAATTATTTTTTTAATTTTTCACATTTGTCAAACTCACACAGGTGAAAGTTTTAGTAGCTGTTTTAACAATTGGTAAGATTCATTGCAAATAGACTTTCTATTGTCAATCAAATAGACTGTTTTGTAAAATGTTCAGACTTAAAATGCATTCATCACAAATAACTTACACCTATGAGTAAGCCCATAAAAATTTTGACTTGTTTTAACCAGGATATACACATGTAATATTATATATTACTCTCTTTGTTACAAAAACAAAAAAAAATATTGTCTTACCTTATAAGGTATTAGCACATGTGATGCCAGCTTGGTAGCAGGAAGCACAAACCTAGGAGGGACTTTGTGAATACCATTCATTCGTAGCACTCCATAGCTACTGTTGATGGTACCTGAAAGATCAAATATCACAATTTTTAAAAGTAAATTGTATTTTTCCTAACTATACAAACCTGAGGTCCTTTACATTAGGAATTACTTACAGCGAAGTTGGAAACAGCCGTTAAACTCTTGAACAAGGTGGCTAAGCAGTAACTACCGACAGGTAGGCGGGAATACCTGCCTGCCCGGATGTAAACATTCCAGATTGAGGGGTAGCATGAGGCAGGCATAAAAACGTAATGTAAAGGACCTCAGGTTTGTATAGTTAGGAAAGATATAATTTACTTTTAAAAATTGTGATTTGTTCCTACACGATATACAAACCATCGGTCCTTTACATTAGGAAGACTCACTGGTTGGAGGGAGGAATCTGAGTGAGTCTCTTTGAACTGATTGTAGTTCTGCACACCTAGGCTACTCCACCTGGTCAAAAACCATGCCTCTGATATATTGATTGGAACGTAAGAATTGCAAGATCAAATGTAAGACATCTGGACCTTTTCGAATGATTGACGAACTATAACTCATGTGAAAAAGGCTGGGAAGAATCTAAAGAGTTGGAGGCAGCAAGGAAAAGACCTGAAATAAGGTTTCCTTATTGCCCGAGTCTCCTTCCTCCCCTTGCTAGAGGAAGGAGCTGGATTGCTTCTATGATTCTAAAAAGAAAAATAGAACGGGTGCTTGATGTGGTCTTACCGCATCAGAAGCCAGTTCCAGCAAGTGTTGGTTCGAGTCCCATTCCTATCCTGAAGGAAGAGAAGTATGAGGACGAGGAAGGAGGAGGAGAAGAGGCCAGTCACTCTCGGAATCCTTCTCATTTCCAGAACCAACACCTTATGCAAGATGCTACCTGTCCTCTTGAAGGAGCTGGTTAAGAAAACACAACTTGTTGAGCAGTTACCACAGGACCAAGGAAAAAAGGTTCCAAGGGCCTGTGGGCAAGACCGGAGATAGAAGAAAAGGGTGTGGTCTATGAGACCACAATTGCTTCCACACCAACAGAGACTTCTGGAATGCAAGGGATAGACCAAGCCAATGACTTCGTAAGCTCTCAGGTGGACTGTACAGGTATCGTCGTCGGCAGCTGCAGAGTAAACCCTTCCGATCGCTTACGAAGCCAATAGAAAGATGTGTTCTTAGGCACTTCTTTCTTGGGAGAGATAGTACTAGCGAAAACACTGACGACATCCGGGTTAGGAATGTCGAGCCTTTTCAGAAAGTACTGCAGCTCCCTAACAGGACAAAGTAACAACTGATCAGGATCATCGATACACAGTCCAAGGAGGACGGGATCAATAAGGACTCAAACCTGGCAAAGATGCTGACAGATTCAGAATCCGCTAAGACATCCGAGAAGGAGCTGAGGTATTGATCCTCTTCCCCTGTTCGTCTCGTCCATCTTCTATGCCAAGGCCGGAGCAAGATGAGAGATGGTCTAAGTGGGCAGATCTCTGTCCTGCCCTCTTAGGTATGAAGGAGTGGGAAAACTACAGACTTTTGTTGTGCTCGGAGGCAAACAAAAAGACAATAGGGATACCTTAGTCGAGCAGTCTCTTCATGAAAAAAAGAATGGAGATCGCACTGTCCTGGTCACTCGAACCCGAGGCCGAGCTCGCCTGCCAGTACATTCTCTCAGGAATGTACCTGGCTAACAGAACTATCGAGTGTGCTATAGGACACTCGAGTACCTGCAATGTCAACAGATGAAACAGGAGGAAAAAATGCTCTCCTCTTGTTTGTTGATGTATGCCACTACTGAGGTACTGTTGTTCAGAAAAACCGCTAAGTGTCGGGAACCCCATCTTGAAATTCTCAGAAGGCCAAAAAGCTGCCTGAGTTTCAGGAGAGCGCCTATTCCTCGATCGGTGTATCCATGAGTATATGCATAATGCAAGGAGAATATGGAAGAATATTCGAAGGTTCCTTGTCAGTCAAGCATTAGCCTAAATCTTTCGCCATCCTTTGAAGGGGAAAGAAGGATGGAGGACTGGAAGCAACCTCCTTCATTCTCCATGTCGAGAATGAAGGCAAAGCTGACCCGTGGGGAAGCTTCTACAAGATGACAAGATACCACGACGATTAGCTCTAGCTGAGCTGGCACTTCCTGAATTGAGAACATGGGAGAGGCGGCGGGACGGAAGTTTGATGAAAAGAATTGCCAAGATCCCCAGGGAAGTAGATACTTCTAATGAAGGAATTCATTCCCAGGTCTCGGCAATGTCGTTGTCAGGTCCAGAGACTCAACAAGTATCGCTTCATCCAGGCATCTGCAGTAGGAGAACTTCTGCACGGTCGGTACTTCTTCCTCTCTTTCCTTCTGGCCCCCCTTCAGTATGGAAAAGAGGGTGGAAAGAGACACAAGTATGCGACAACAGTCTCACAGGCGAGCGCCTATTCCTCGATCGGTGTATCCATGAGTATATGCATAATGCAAGGAGAATATGGAAGAATATTCGAAGGTTCCTTGTCAGTCAAGCATTAGCCTAAATCTTTCGCCATCCTTCGAAGGGGAAAGAAGGATGGAGGACTGGAAGCAACCTCCTTCATTCTCCATGTCGAGAATGAAGGCAAAGCTGACTCGTGGGGAAGCTTCTACAAGATGACAGGATACCACGACGATTAGCTCTAGCTGAGCTGGCACTTCCTGAATCGAGAACATGGGAGAGGAGGCGGGACGGAAGTTTGATGACAAGAACTGCCAAGATCCCCAGGGAAGTAGATACTGTACTTCTAATGAAGGAATTCATTCCCAGGGCTCGGCAATGTCGCTGTCAGGTCCAGAGACTCAACAAGTATCACTTCATCCAGGCATCTGCAGTAGGAGAACTTCTGCACGGTCGGTACTTCTTCCTCTCTTTCCTTCTGGCCCCCCTTCAGTATGGGAAAGTGGGTGGAAAGAGACGCAAGTATGCACACTTTCCCAGAAGGGAAGAAGAGGGCTGTATATTTCTGCGATCTCCTTTCGAAGCCTGGACTTCTCTTCAGGAGTCAAGGAGGACTGGCTTGACCTTAAGGTCGAGCCAATATGAAGAGGACCCAAGGGTTTTGGCCATTGTCCAAAGGATAAGGCAGTACCTTGGCTTGTTCCTTGATTACCACAGTATCTGGCAAATCTCTGGAAGAAAAAGGCAGAACCGAGTAAAGGTCCGTTCCTAAGGGTCGAGCTGACTCATGATTTACGAAACTAGAGATCAGAATTAGGACAAAGTCCTTCTTCTTAGCCCCAAAATTGCCCACAGGTTACCTCCTGGTGTAGGAAGACCCACTCCTGGACAGGACCAGTGTGATGCCTAGGCCGAGTTAGGCACACACAAATGTTATATTTAGTATTAGTTCTAGGTCTAGGTATAGCCAAAGAAATTAGGAGTAAGTGTGGAATAGGTATTTCACCACTTAATGGCATGGTCACGGTAATCTAACAGCATGCAAAACACATGTCATATTTAGACTTACCAGTCTTAATCCATCATATAAGGATCTGTAAAAGTAATGGTAGGTTTATGGGAAAATCGTAGGTAATGTTAGTAAGGATAGGATGTTGTTGGGAATTGAGATGGGATAGGATTAAAACCCACATTAAAGGACACCATTTTAAGTTACATGATCGGAAGCCCGCGTTCCTAGACAGAGTGAAAGGGAGCTGAGAGAGCAGTATCCTATTTTACTATCCACTCCCTAGAGTTAGGTAATGTTTAGGTAATGTTTCTCTTAAGACAATAATAGCATTGGTTTTAGTAACTAGAATTAATAATAGTAATTAGGAACTAAAATTATACTTACTTATTATTTATTTACACTTATTTATAATAGTATACTACTCCATTACACCCAGTCTCCCGAAGGCAGTGTTCTCTCCAGGAATGGTCACATCTGAGAAGAGAATGCCTTAAAAAAGTGAAGGATCGTGGATCCATTAGGAGACTGCCTGGAGGAAACAAAGAGTTGTCCTCCAAGATCACCACCTACTGTTGCGGAAGAGAATATCCTTCATGGTAAGGAGAAGCAGAGAGAGATCTCAGTCTGGACAAAGCAGTCAGAACAACCTGCCGTCGGCAAGACCCCTCTAAGGCAAGAAGAATCATACTCTGTCGAGGCAGGGGAGGAGCTTGGTGTCTTGACCTGAATGAACTCCTTATCCGAAGAAAAGGTATTCATCTGGTTGAGAAAGCTCTTGCAAGCAAGGACCATGGTGGCCCCATCGAAACTCTTGGTTCCTTTGGAAACTGCAAGGGTTGCGAGTGAAGAAGACTATTCATAGGGAGAGCTGTGGTCCTGTCCCGGAGATCTTCGCGCTGACGAATCGGCGCGAATTTCTCCAAAAAACGAGGGTGATTGCAACTAGATGGGGAAGACCCTTGATGCTTCCAAAACGTGAGACTCCCGTACCTCTCTTCCTGGAGGGAGACCTTGGTAGATCCCAAGAATCTTCCTCGGCTACGATCCAGGACTTATTCCGAAAGTATATTCTGGCAGCCGAACTCCGAAGAAAGAGAAATTTATTGGAGTTCTCTCTGTCTGTCTCACACCTCCCAGAACAACCAAGAGGAAAAGAGAACAGGTGAGGAGAAAGAGCATTCCTACCTGTCTTGCCAGGGAGGCCAGCAGGAGAGGCAGACCATGAGCAGTAATCAACCGAAGGTGACGACTGCAGCATGGCGGAGGAAGAGTGCTTGTGCCATGGCAAAGTGCTTTCCTGGAACAGTGTCGAGAACCTGATTCAGAAAAACCGAGTGGGCCGAGCCGATCATGTGAACGCAATCTGGACTGGGTAGAAGCAGTGGACTGGAAAGCAAGCGGAGCCAGTCATGCGAATGTGATCAGGGCTGGGTGGGGAGAGCAAGCCGAGCCAAAGACAAGCAAGCCGATCACGTTGGAATTCGTTTGCCGTGAACTAGCACCGACTTCCCGAACTCTGAACTCCTTAGAGGCTGAAGTCCCTCGAGAAGAAGGTTTAAAGGGGGATTCTGTGTCTGCTGCCCCGCATGCTCGAACCCTAAGATCCAAGACACGAGGATGGGACCGGGCCAAGCAACTGAAGCAGCTGGCAGGTAGTGTCAAGACACCTGAGTGTCCCGGCACCCTATCTTGTTCTGTGCCTCTTGCCAGGTGAGTGCTCTTGAAAGAACAATCATCGGGGGCGGTTCCTTTTGGCTTCCTAATAAATCAAAATGGGCAAGGCACAGAACAAGTCTTAGATGGAGACTTCTAAGGACTAGCAACTGTGCGCTTGTGGCCCCAGAAACGTGAGACCCCAGAGGAGATTGCAAATCGGTTCCTGCCCAAGGGCGGGAAGAGCCAATGAGAGGAAAATGCCTCCCTGGAGAGAGGCAGTCCCTTAGAAGTCCCACAGAACTCCTGAAGGGAACCTCTTCCTTGCTTCTTCAGGCGTTCTAACCGTCGGGATCGAGACACGAAGTTGGGAACCTGACCAAGCACTGGTAAGTGCTCAGGGAGCACTTGTAGTGTTGGCAGGAAGAGCTGAGACACCCGGGTGCCTTGGCTTTTCCTCTCGCACTGCTCCTGAACTGGAACAGGGAGAGTACTCTCCAGTACCAGTTTGGGATACTCGATATTCCACAGAATCTCGAGCACTCGGAGTGGCTCAAGAAAGACCGTCTGAAGCAGCACCCGTCTTAGAGATGGAACCTCTAGGACTGGTGATGGGAGCGCAAACCGAGGTCTGTGCGCCCACGGTTCCTGAAACACAAAACCCAGGGGTATTCGAATCGGTTCCCATACCTGAAGGTCGGGAAGAGCCGACAAGAGAACCACTGCCTTCTTGGAAGGAAGCAGTACCTAGACATCCATTAAAGGACACCAAGGTGGGGGGAGGAAGCAGCCTTCCTCTCCTTCAGCTGACGGGGACCTATCCAATTTCCTGGGACCCCCTCAAACTTTGGAAGAGGAAGGAAAGAAGCAGCAGAAGACGAAGTCAAAGATAAAGCAGAAGAGGAAGGCAGCTACCTCCCACAGGGTGATTTCCTTAGCTTCCACTCTGATATCTTCTACATGATGGTGGACACAAAGCATTGAAACCTTCAGGGCAGCTAGGCAGGAACACAACAGAAGCGGTCCAGGGCACGAACACCAGGAGCAGCAACAGGCGCAATTAGGACAGCTGAGGCAGGAACTAAGGGAGCGGTCTGGATGGCAGAAGCTACAGCAACAGCCAGGAGTAGCAACAGATGCGATCAGGAGAGCCGAGACAGAGCTATGAGAGCAGTCCGGACGGCAGAAGCTACAGGAACATAATTAGCAGTGACAAGAGCAATCAGGGTTACTGTGGCAGAAGACCAGGAGGAGCTGCCCAGTGACTGGTCGCCGAGGCAACAGGAGCAATCAAAACAGGAGGCATAGCAGGACTAGGCAGGACCAGACCAGATATACCAGAGGCAGTGCCACAGCATACATGAGAGCCAGCGAATGATAGCAATCGATCCACATTGATGTGGCACAGTGTTACGATGTGGACCTATGCCATCCCAACAAGGTACTGCAGTCTATCCTGAAGCAATCACCGTAAGAGCATCAGGAAATCCTTCAGGCTAAGATATTCAAGACTGAAATATCTAGCCAACTACTGCTGTGCCTACGGTGCTCACTGTTAACCAGAAAGAAAAAAAAGCAAAGATGATTAGTAGAGGGATACTCCTCTCGCTCCGAGGGGAACCGCCCTACGAAGCAAGAGGAGGCCCTGAGAAGAGGTCACCCGACCACCCTCCCCTCGTGATCTTTGCCCAATGAGTGAGCGAAGAGGGCGAAGGAGAGACAGAAGCAGCTAAGGGAGAGAGGCAAGAAAGAAGGAAAGGCTACCAAGGGTGCAGTGGAAGCGATACTCACCGACAACCATCCTCCAAAGTTGCTCCCCCCACAATGCAGTAGAAAAGGGAAGCAGTCACGCCCTTGAACACTGAGGGCATGGCCCCATGAAGGGGAGCAAACTTGTTACGCCCCAGTCAATGAAAGGGGAGCGAAATATTACACCCCTGGCCCCCAATCCCAAGACACAGACACTGGGGAATGACGGCCTACGTAAGGCTATCACAAATCACAGGTTTTTATAGGCAGTCCCCGGGTTATGACGGGTCCGGCTTATGAAGTTCCGAGGTTATGATGCTTTTCAAGTATATTCATCTGAAATTATTTCCCGGTTTACGACACATGTTCCGGGGGTTATGACACTTACGACGCCGATCCGACGGAAGAAATATGGCTACAAAACGGCAGAATAATAAAAATTTTGAGTTTTTTTATGAAAAATTCAATAAAAATGACTTTTTTAATAAAATAAAATTTCATATATACTTACCCAGTAAATACATAGCTATTAGTTTCTTTACCCAGCAGCTCAAAATTTTGAAATTGCAAGTCATGCTAGTTTGTTTTACTTAAGGCGACGTGCACTGCCCACTTTTGGGTGTAAGGAAAGGTACAACATAGCAATGAGCTTCAATTTGTTTATGCCCTTATGTCCAAGTGAGGGGAGGTGGGTGGGCTCCGATTATGTAATTACTGGGTAAGTATAATATATAAAACTTTATTATAAAAATGTCATTTTTATATAAGTAACTTACCCAGTACTGTAATTACATAGCTGATTCCCATACTGAATGGAGGTGGGAATTTTGAACATATCTACCCCAAAAGATTATTAATAGTAATGAGTTTGAGAATAGAAATTTGCTAACACTGAATCAATGTTGTTGAACCTTACCTGATAAGAGAGCTGCTACATGTAGATAATGCCCCTGGTTGGCGCTCATCTTATCCAGCAGAGGCGAGGCAGTAAAGCCTTGAGGGCCTACGACTACAGTGGGTTCTTTGTAGCGACTGATTAATTTCTGAGGACTAGCAAAGTACAACAAGATGCCTTTGCCAAGGGTGCAGTACCACACACAATAACCAGAGTAAACAGTCACCATAACCACCAAAAATGAAGTTTTCATAATAAAACTAATACTGTAATACTTACCTGAACACCTGAATTAGCCCTGGTCACCTACCAGCCCGAACTACATCCCCGCAGCTTTTACCCACTAAGTGGGTAACTAACTGTCAGCATTACCAACGCTTACAGGAAAATCTTGTCAAATGAGTTACCTGAAGTACCGTTGGCAACACTGCTGCAAGTCCCTGCCGAGTGAGGCCCAGATCCCCAATTGCGTTATCCACTACTCAAATTGAAGTGGGGAGGGTGGGAATCATTCAGGTGTTCAACAGGTAAGTATTACAATATTAGTTTTATTAAGAAAACTTCATATTGCAATACACTCCCTGAACACCTGAATTAGCCTGATTAACAAAATTTAGTGGAGGTGGGATCAATCTAATTCAGTCCGACCTGCCAACAGGGAAAGCAGGTAACTCATTATTTGCCTAATCTGTAAAAATGAATGTATCCTCACCTAGTTATCCCACTTGGCAGGTGAGAATGTCTGTAGAGAGAGTACCCCTGACATCTGTCTCATGTCTAGGTACTGTCTGAGTCGAGCTACCTCTCATGGTATTCAAACCTCCTCATGGATAGAGAGCAGCAAAAAATTAAAAAAACCAACCTACCATGTGGCTAATCACAGCCTTCCATGATTAGTGGAGAATGATGGACCTCCCATGTGGCTAATCAAAGCACTCTCATTTATGGAGGGGTACGATGAACCTCCCATGTGGCTAATCAAAGCGCTCTCATGTGTGGAGGGTACGAAGAACCTCCCATGTGGCTATTGTAGCCTCTCATGTATGGAGGAGAAGTTAAGTGTGCAGGATCTTCGAGTTCTTCGCAGCCCGTTGGCGCCGATGTCTGCGCAGAAGAGGTTGAAGAAACCACACCTGTCCACTGGATCTGCCTATCTTCACAGTACTAACATCAAACTTAATACTCTCACTATGAACCCCGACTAACAGAGAATCCAAAATTCCAAATTTCCTCAGACTACATTCATTACCTAGAGTTCCCCCCACCCTTAACATTATTATGTAATTATAAGATCGAGTTGGTCGTCACAAAGGGACCACGTGAGTAACTCTTCTTTGAAGAAAACTTAATGTCTTTGAGGTAGAAAGTCGTGAAAACCGACACCGACTTCCAAGAGGCCGCCCCCAAGAACCTCCGCACTAAGAGAGTACCCCCTTAGCTAAATGAACGCACCCACGATAGAAGGGTTAGCAGCTACACATGGACTAAGAGAATAACTTTCATGTAAAAAGGAGAACGATGCATCTCCCAAGTGGCTATTCAGAGCCTACCCATTAAGGAGGGAATGAGGCAGTGTGCCGAGCCGATGACCCTCTACCCTGCAGGTTGCGGCAAAGGCTGACGAGCGAAGAAGTATCCCAGCGCCGACGAAACAACCTACACTAACCTACGAGAGCACCTCTTTGGACTCTCGTAGGGAAACCATCAAAGACTAGGATACTTAAGACGCACTAAACTTAAGTTCATGTGATTATACTATCACTGTTGCTTAAGATTCTAAAGCCTAGAAGGAATTCCTCTATCTCGTTAACCTAATAACCACCACGCTACACGAATACTACCTTAGCTAAATGAGCGCACCCTAGATAATAGACTTTGCTGTTAAACGTGGACTAAGTGAATAACCTTCCGAGTCTTCGCACTAAGAGAATACCACCTCAGCTAATTGAATGCACCCTAGGTAGCTGAATTCGCCGCTATACACGGTGGGGCGAATTGAACGCCTCTTAAGTAAAGGAAGAAAACACAGACGGACTCACAAGTAAACTACCTCCAGAATAGAAGACTCTGAACCATCCCTTAGAAAGGAAGATGAAGCGGACATACTCCGAATGCTGTGCAGTAATGACAAAAGTGTTAAATGCTAAATATAATGTCACGTCAAATTAAATTGTGTTCAAGGGCATAAACCTCGCACCACAAGAGAATCGTGAAGTGTGCCTGCAACTGTGTTTGTGTAGTGAGCGCTTATGAACCAGAAACCAGAACGTAAGAGTTTTAGCTTACAATTGCGTTTTTCGACCATTTCGGTCGAGTCAAAGTTGACTGAAGGTTAAAATTTTGGCACTTATCATGATTTATATGAAAATATTTCAAAACTGATAAAAGCTACAACCATGAGTTATTTTTTGTTGTATTGTACATGAAATTGCACACATTTTCATATATAAAACTTTATGTAACGACTAATATAAAATGGTGCAAAAATTACTGAGATGTTCGGCCGAGTTACGGCACGCGGACGTAGGGAAATTTTTTTCAAAAATTCACCATAAATTGAAATACTGTGCTACAGACTTCCAATTTGTTGCAAAATGAAGGTAAATGATTGAATATTACTACAATGTAAGAGTTTTAGCTTACAATTGCGTTTTTCAACCATTTCAGTCGAGTCAAAGTTGAACGAAGGTTGAAATTTTGGCACTTATCGTGATTTATATGAAAATATATTTCCAAACTGATAGAAGCTACAACCATGGGTTGTTTTTTGTTGTATTTTACATGAAATTGCGCACATTTTCATATATTTAAACTTTATGTAACGGCTAATATAAAACGGTGCAAACATTACGACAAAATGACGAAAAAATTTCTGAAATTTTCGGCCGAGTTACCGCGCGGACGTAAGGAGAGTTTTTTTTTCAAAAATTCACCATAAATCGAAATATTGTGCTAGAGACTTCCAATTTGTTTCAAAATGAAGGTAAATGATTGAATATTACTAGAATGTAAGAGTTTTAGCTTACAATTGCGTTTTTCGACCATTTCGGTCGAGTCAAAGTTGACCAAATATTGAAATTTTTTGTAGTCGACGTACGGTATTGTCCGCTCGTCACCCGACAGACAATTTTAGTCGACTTACGATACGTCCAGTCGGCGTTTAAGGGTTAACATCAGAACTTCCGACAAATCTCACAAGGGAGCCCGAGGGAATGTAATATATCAAAGATCTTACTACTAGAAATTTTCGGGAAGATGGAAAAATGTACTGCTAAGTGCTGAGTGGTAGCCAGCAATAGCCGAAAATGGATGAATCTTGACTTTCCGAAGGAATAAGAGAAAACCAGCTATTTCAGTCAAGCTGACCTGGTAAAGCTTACGGGTTGACTTCTCAAGCTGAAAGAAACACTGTCTAGACATAGCTTTAGAGTGTCTGGACTGTCTAGCTGTTCGCTCGGCAGTCACCCGCAACTAGGTTCATCACGCAAGAGTTTGGATGATAATGGTGAAAATGCAGTTGTCTAAAAAATCTTCCGCATGAAGAGGAACACGGAACTTCCGTAAGGAGCATTAGGAATTCCAGAAGCGAGGGCGTTAGGGCCAGCAAGGAGCTAGAGTCATAGACGTCTTGACACTACCGCAATTCCCGATTACCTGATGAATGAGACCGAATGGCGGAAAGCATACACCTCTAAGTTCTAATGATCTTGTTCCCCCTGAGTTCTCAGATATGACACGGCAGTTACGATGTCGCAAAGCAGACCCACTACTGTGTTGTGCACTAAGACTGAAAAACACCTGAGGGCTTCCTTTACAGCCCTGAGGTTCCCGAAGGTTATGACTCCTCTCGTTCCTGATCCCTCCAGAGGCTGAAGCCTGGGTTCCTACAAGGTTGCTCCCCAACCTTGATATGAGGCATCTGAGTACAGATGAACGTCGGGAAGAGGGGAGACTATAGACCTTCCGGATGTCAGATGCGCTTCTTCTATCACAGACGATCCGACAAGCGAGAATTGCTCCAGATTATACCTGCATTCTCAATGTGGAAGTCCCAGCGATTCCTGAGACATACCTGAAGAGAAAGCATGTGGAGACACAAGACCCTGGAATTAGAGAGAGAGAGAGAGAGAGAGAGAGAGAGAGAGAGAGAGAGAGAGAGAGAGAGAGAGAGAGAGAGAGAGAGAGAGAGAGACCTTACTTTACCTTAGAGACCTTACAGTTTGTTTGGGTTGCCCAAGGTCCCTCAGTGTGAGGCACCTCTGATGTCTACCAGAGAATTGCTAATGCATCTTCCGGTATATTTTGCATCTTCCAGTCTTGGATGGTCTGGGATGCATCTTAGATATTTGTCGAGCTTATTCTTAAACACATCTACGTTCACTCCTGATATGTTTCTCAGATGAGCTGGTAGCGCATTGAATAGACGCTGCATTATCGATGCTGGTGCGTGGTCGATTAATGTCCTGTGTGCTTTCCTTAGTTTTCCTGGTATAGTTTTGGGCACTATTAATCAACCTCTGCTTGCTCTTTCTGATATTTTTAGCTCCATAATGTTTTCAGTAGTTCCTTCTATCTGTTTCCATGCCTGGATAATCATGTAGCGTTCTCTTCTCCTTTCAAGACTACTGTATATAGATTTAAGAATTGTAGTCTTTCCCAGTAGTCAAGGTCCTTAACTTCTTCTATTCTAGCTGTAAAGGACCTTTGTGCACTCTCTATTTGTGCAATATCCTTTTGGTAGTGTGGGTACCATATTATATAACAATATTCAAGTGGACTACGTACGTACGTTTTATAAAGCATAATCATGTGTTCGGCTTTTCTTGTTTTGAAGTGCTGGAACATCATTCCCATTTTTGCTTTGCATTTTGCCAATATTATTGCTATTTGGTCATTGCATAACATCTTCCTATTCAACATCACACCAAGGTCTTTAACTGCTTCCTTATTTGTGATTGTCTAATTATTAGGTCCTTTATATGCATATAGCATTCCTTCTTTATCACCATAGTTTACTGATTCAAATTTATCAGAGTTAAATACCATCCTATTTACCTCTGCCCATTTATATATAATGTTTAGGTCTCTTTGTAGCGAGTTCCTATCTTCATCACAAGTAATCTCCTCTCTACTTATTCTTGTCATCAGCGAAACTTCTCACTATCGAGTCCTTAACATTACTGTCTATGTCTGCAATCATAATCACAAACAGCAATGCAGCTAACACCGTACCTTGTGGCACACCGGATATTACCGTAGCTTCATCCGATTTCTCATCGTTAGCAATCACTATCTGTTTTCTGTTTTGCAAAAATTCTTTTATCCACATTCCTACTTTATCCACAATGTTATGTTTTCTCATTTTTTTCGCTAATATATTATGGTCTACCTTGTCAAAAGCTTTTGCAAAGTCTAGGTAAACCACATCTGTATCTTTTTCGTTTATATTATTTTTATAGATGCTTTCGTGGTTGACTAACAGTTGGGTTTGTGTGCTTCTTCCGGGTACAAAACCATATTGTCCTATATTAAACAAACTATTTTTCATTAAATGTTTCATTATATATTTTTTCATTACCCTTTTGTAAACTTTCATAATATGAGATGTCAGACTCACAGGCCTATAATTACTTGCCTCTAGTCTTGATCCACCTTTGAAAGTTGGGGTAATATACGCCAATTTATGCTCATCATAAATCTTGCTTGTGTCTATACTTTGTCTTAATAATATTATGATGACCTTTGCGATTGGATGAACCACTTTCTTTAACAAAATGGCAGGAACACCATCAGGTCCTGCTGCTGATCCATTTTTAATCTCATTAATAACCTGCACAATATCGGCTTCAGTAATAACTATGTCCGATAAATATTCACTATTTTCATCTCTTATTTCTGTATCATTATCTTCATTATCGACTCTAGGTGTGAATTCACTCTTATTTCTTTCTGCTAATATGTTACATATTTCCTTTTTTTCATTTGTTAATTGCCATTCAATTCTTAGAGGGCCTATTTCTACTCTTATTTTATTCATCTTTTTTGCATATGAGTAAAAAATTTTGGGGTTTTGTTTAATATTTTGTAGGGTCCTTTCTTCAAGGTCTTGTTTTTCTTTTTCTTTTGACTGTATAATCTTTTGTTCTGCATTTTCTATCTTACTTTTTAGCTCCATTACTTTCCATGCATTCTTTTCTTTTGCAAGACCTTTTTTCCCACTTTCTGATTTTCTGAAACAAGATCCTTCTGTCTCTTGGAATGCGTGACTGATGTTTACTTTTCTTCTTCGGTATATATTTTTCCACTATTTCCTCTAATATTTTATAGAATATATCCGTATTTACCTGTATATTATCACTTACGAATATGTTTTCCCAGTCTTTGTTTAATTCATTTATTTTTGACCAATTTATATTTTTACTATAGAAATTATATTTTCCATATCCTTCCCAATTTTTCTTCACTTACTTATCTCTGTTTTCATGTGCTTTGGAAAGGACTGTTAATTCTATGGCATTATGGTCTGAAATACTCGTATTATACACTGTTATTTCTTTAACATAGTTCACCTCGTTCACAAATACTAGGTCTAAAATATTATCCTTTCTTGTTGGTAGGTGATTTATTTGCTGAATGTTATGTTCTAGTATCATATCTAATAGCTTTTCAAATTGCCTCTTATCTTCTGCGCTACTACTACTCTCCTTTTTATATGTATAAATACAACCAGTCTCCTATTCGTTCTTTCCATTCTACAAAAGGAAAGTTAAAATCTCTGGATAGGAGAATAGTCCAGTCTTTGTGATATCTACACATATCATCCAATTTGTCAATTATTATGTCATACTCTTTAGTATTCGGGGGTCCGTATATTACAATGTATACTAATTTTTCAGATTCAAATTCTACTGCTATTAGTTCACATTCTGTGTTACTATATTTCTCACAGATTTTTCCTTGATTTACGTCTCTCCCATAAATCGCGGTTCCCCCTTTTTTCTATCTGATCTATAAGTTTGGAAACCCTTTATCTGATCATCATTACCAGTCTCTTGTGAGTACCAGGTTTCACTTATATTCATTATATCTATTTTTTCAGTTTGGGCTAGTTCTTCTAACTCTATTTTTCTTTTTGAGTTACTTGAAACTAAACCCAGAGCATTCATCACTATGATGGTTTGCATTTTATCCCTATAATCTAATATGGATAATAATAAGGATTTCCCCATGTCTCTTTCCTGCTCTGATATGTTGTTCTTTTCTTCATTTCCATAACTTCGGGCATTAAAAATCCAACTTTTCCAAAATAGTTGATCTTCCATCTTCATAATTATTCATTTTGTATTTGTATCTGCACCTATCTCCATACCTGCACCATCCATTTGCATTGTAGATACATTGCTTTGTTGCACTGTACCTGGGAACTGACTCCTCATATCGTGGTGCTGACCTTTCATAACGTGGTGCCGGCTTGCTTTTTTCCTTCGTCACATACTCTTTATTCTTTCCTTTGTTTGTTTCATTTTTACTTTGATTTTTTATATGTATCTGCTTTTGATTTTCATTCTTCATGGCAACAGGATGCATGTATCTGCATATTCTGTTGAATTTGCAACCTTTTCCTTCTTTCAGATTCCGACATACCTCTGGATGTAGATCGCTGCATTCAACCTCATAGCCATCTAGATATGCACATTTGCCATAAATTTCATAGTTGTGACATATCTTGGGATGCTTGTAGTGACATCTTTCACCGAATCTGCAATTTCCTCTTTTCAAAAGAGTGCAGACTATGTCTTTCTTTTCTTTTTTTTTCTTGCTCATTCCCTTCAATATGTATACCAAGGTACAGCCTCTTTGGGATTTTTTTTTGTGTTGTCATTTCGTAGTTTATTTCTTCGTATGTATGCTGTTGTATTGCCTCATATATAGAGTCTATGAGTTTCTCTGCATCCATACTCTTATCCTGTTCTTTGTTTTCATTACTGTTTTCTATCTCTTCAGTCTTATTTTCTTCTATTTCATTTTCCTTTTCTTCCTCATCCTCAGTTTCATCATCCTAAACTATCTGTACATTAAGTCTTGACTTAATAACATTGTCTATCCATATTAGACATGTTGAGCAAAATATTTTTGTGTCCTTTTTTTTATTTTGCTGTACTTCAGCGCATGTTGGATGAGTTGGAACATGGCATGCACTGCATTTCCTTATCAGGTTTTGTGGATTTACAATGCTATACCACACATTGCATAGATTGCATGCTTTAGGCATTCTTTTTCCTATGGCATCAATCAGTATATTAACCAAATTCACCTTATTCACTTTCTTTGATGGGATGTGTTGATTGGTGTAGATTTTCTTGATAAGTTTCTTGATCACTTGGACTTTCCTTGGTATTCCTTCAATTATTTTCATGATGTTTTCTGCTGACCTGTTCCAGCTTGAAGGGTCATATCCTTTCACTATGTCTGTGTATGCTTTTGCCTCTTTTTGATTGGAGTTGTTATTGATCTCAACGATAAGAAACCCCAGCTCCCTGCTTGCCAATTCATCATATTGGAAATCTGCTAGGCAGGCTAAATTTCTCCATCGTCTGCCACTGTTGCTGCTGTTATTGCTAGACGTCTCCATGTTGCTTAATTTTATAATATTTCACTCGAAAAACACTATTATTCGACGTTTATATCGTGCTATTCTGACTAACCCTATCTCTGACAGTTCACGAACACTTCTAGCTACAATTCACTCACTAGTCGTATGTTATACGCGTGAAATCGGGTTGATTATTCAGACCACGAACGAATACGTCTTTTCAACCCAAAACGTGCACTCCGAGAGAGAGAGAGAGGAGGACATTCTCCCTAAGAGGCTTCTTCAAGTAGGTACTGGCTGTTCCGTGTTAGACAGGAACCCTCTACTTCAACATTTTGTACCTCCAACGATGCATAATTGCCGACACTGGAGACATGAGTTAGAGGCAACAAGTTCATTATACTGGCCACATCCCTTGAACCCAGAGCAGCCACACTAATCATAGCTTGCTGTGACGATGGCTATATGAAATTGACCGTGGAGGAGATATCCTCTTCCCTAAAAAACTATTGCAAAGCGCAAAGGCGCCCTCAACAGAACCCTCTCCGAATGTCTGGATAGTGAAGCGGAAGCTTTAAAAGAAGTCCCTCCTCTTCTGCCAAAGAACATTGTACAGTCAGGCGACATGTTAACCTGGTATGCCAGCCCTACTGACACCAAAGTGATGAGGTGTCAGGCAGTGCCGGACCGGAGGGAGTATATCCATCCATCTTGTTTGAGAAAACCCTATCAACCCGGACACATCCACACAGAGTGGGACAAGGCCTCCGAATGGCTGCAAAGGTGTCCTCCAAGATACAAGCCTCCCTAGATGAAAATGAGACCAAACAATTGACGAAGGAACCCGAGAGAGAAGAGCCTCAACAGATACATTGAGAGAAACCCTGACACTCGCAGAAGGGTTAACTGCTACCTTGTTAAAACCCCTCCTGAATACGAAGCAAGGTTGAATCCTGCTTACTCGACCCTATCAAAGCCACTAACATATGTCTGCCTCCCTGAATGCCTGCCCGACACAGCCAAAGCTGACCAGATTCTTTGATGATTGAGCAACTACCGGTTCTGTCGCATATAGCGACTCGAACATCATTTGATTCGGTAGTGTAGGCTCCTCCGGAACCTTGGATTGAGGATAAGTGAGGATGAAGTCTACCATCTGCTTATACTCATTCTCATTGGCTGAAGGAGAACTAATATCCGGTACCGGATACTCTTCTTCAAATGAACAATACTTGTCGGACTGGTCTGACCGAGCTGGAACAGGAAAGAGGCAGGCCGACCCGTAGCAAACGCCGAACTCGAAAACCCGGAACTTGCTACACCTGGGTGCGTAAGACGGACACCTGATGTATCAATCGTGAACATGCTGGAGGCACCGAAGTAGGGTGCGCATACCTCGCACCACCCAACGGGGATGACGCAACACCTGGCCTGGCCACAACTAGGCGGACCATGCCCACTCCTGAGAGCGAAGAGGCTGCAACACCCGAACCACTCAAACCCAGATGTATCAAAACCGCATGAAAATGGGAATCCAGAACTGAAGACCCAGAATCAACCCCGAACCAACATGGATGCCTAGACGAAGGGACAGAGAAAACCTGCCGGAAAGTTGAGAATGAAGAAGCCAAAGGAGGGAAGAAGGAAGAAGCCACACTAGGAGTAACCACCGGAGCACCCAACGCCGACGTTGGACAGATGGAGAAGGTCCCAACCGGACCGAACTCAAAAGGAGTATCGAAGGGGAAGTTACGAGGCACCAAACCGAAGGTAACAGAAGAAGGTAAATTACCAACTATCCTGGAGAATGGAAAGGCTGCGGAAACTATCGGTGCTGATACACTGAACGCTGGCGCAGGCGAATCGCGACTGCCGTAGCATCCGTAAGAATCACGGAGGAACCCGTAAATGAAATAAAGAGTTGCTGACGCCTCTGCAAACACCTGAGAAGCAACTAGACCGGATGCCTGAGAAACTACAGGATTCGCAAAAGGTGATAAAGACGACGGATCCGTAAAAAGTACCCCTTCCCTTAACCCCAAAAAGAGAGAGGGAGCTGCTGAAGCTCTAATATACAGGGTTGAAGCAAGAAAGCCTTGCTCTGCTCAGTTAAAAGCCAAGGAAACAAGATGAGCAACAAAGACCCCGAAGAGCGGACCGAAAAGAAGATTGAGAAGGGCAATGGAAGAAGGCTTAGAAGAAAATGGGGAAAAACGGGAAAATTCCGTAGCGACCGAAGAGGCATAGATTTCAAAGAAAATAAACTGGTTCTGTTCCCCCGCCCCTGATAATCCTGATAGACATTATCAAATCAGAAAATTCTTTAAGACATGATCATGAATATTGGAAAAAACTCGATCGCCAGAATTACCACCATCGCAAGACGAAAGAAATTTTAAACCCCCCAAGGAAAAAGAACCTTCGAAGAAGGAGTATTCAAGGAAAAACAAAAATTCAGAACCAGATACATCAGAAACCAAATCTGAACGACCCTCCACGGATCTGGAAACCTTTGTTGCACAGAGCACGAAGCAGGAAATAAAACCGACGATTGATCTAAATGAGAGACCTAAATCCAAAGAAGACCACGTTCAACTACTTTTCCTGAATACTTTCTAAATTAGAATTCCTACCCTTCTGAGTGATTCCTAATTCTAAATCCACCTTAGAACTTACGCTTTTAAAGGGAAGGGGGAAATCTGCTGCCAACACTGCCTGCTCTGTGCTGGGGGGGGGGGGCCTGGGAGATCCTACCTTTGAGGTTTGCGGTTCTCCATGACCCCCAGCACCCGTTAGGGCTGGTTCTGGAACAGGCAGGGGGGCTGAAAAAGAACGATTAGTTTCTACAACACTATTACTACTATCCTTATCTCTAGTTTCCATTAATTTAGTCTTAAAGCTAGAAAAACAGACTAGACATACCCAGCTAGTAACTTGTCCTCTAACTTTTTGAATAATTCTTCCATCTGATCTACCAACCAAGACTCACCTCCTATCTGACTGATACTACACTGTATCTTCCTACATAAAACACAAACAGAATGTCGATCGTGTTTGAGGGTACTAATCCTACGCTTGCAGGACGTGTAGGGCCGATGAGCGTCAGCATCTCCAGCAGAAGAAGGCTCTGTCGTCGAAGATGTAAACAAAGTGGAAGCATCGGCGCTAGCAGACGGCAACGTCTTCTTGTTTGACTTATCCAAACGAGTCCAAAGTCAAAATTGGGAGAGAAGTTCCAAATCCTATCCATAAAGTATCCATCCAGGAGAAAATGCGTTGAAAACAGTCCAAATCGTGATCTGATATCCAAATTCTTAAATGGGGGTTGGGCTAAATGACCAAAAGTTTGCCTGATGTGGGACACACCCACACAGCATGGCGAACAAAAACCAATTGGGGATCTCAGTCTCACTCGGCCGGGACTTGCAGCAGTGTTGCCAACGGTACTTCAGGTAACTCATTTGAAAAGATTTTCCTGTAAGCGTTGGTAACGCTGACAGTTAATTACCCACTTAGTGGGTAAAAGCTATGGGGATGTAGTTCGGGCTGGTAGGTGACCAGGGCTAATTCAGGTGTTCAGGGAGTGTATTGCAATAATCAAATTAAAAACACCAATACCCAACCATAAAACCAAAAGACTGGAGGTTACTCCAAGTACATAGTATTCCCAGGCTCCCCAAAACTCAACACCCTAAGCAAGGAGAAGAGATTAAAGAAAGGACATTGCTTTCTACGTTTCCTTCCCCAACACGACACCAGTCACGTAAAACGGACCCACGGTACTGCATTGATTGTACGTAGTCTCGATATCCCTTAAATAATGTGATGCAAACACCAACTTGCACTTCCAAAATGTCGCTTGCATAATTGATGTGAGGGATAAATTACGCTTAAACGCCAAAGACGTAGCGACTGCTCTTATCTCATGGGGTTTTACCTTGAAAAAGGAGAGAGAGTCTTTGTTCGCCATGGAATGTGCTTCGGAATCAGATTCTTCAGAAAAAATGCCAGGGCATTCTTAGAAAGGGGTCTAGAGGATATTTCATTTAAGGGGATCCCGAGTTGATATATAGGGGTTTGTTAAAGGATATTGTGTGGAACTTCTGGGGAAAAATTTTTGTTCAGTGACCTTAGGTTTTGTGATGAAAAAAATGGCCATTTTCAAAATGCATCTCCTCCTTTGCTTTTTGGTTTTAAGGGATGAGATTTGAACCACGTATAAAAACACAAATGGACCTTCGATACAAAGCCGTTGATTTTGATTTTCAATTATTTTTTCGAGATATGAATTTTTTTTTTTTTTTAAAATTTTCCCGGAAAAATTACAGAAAAAAAAAATTGCAAAAATCAGAAACTCAAAATATTAAAAATCCCGGCTTTGTTTTAATCTACCATGTTTCCTCATATTATATATGAAATTTCATTTAGATTGGTCCAATACTAAGGAGGAGATACATTTTGAAGGCAAAAACTTATGTTTTGAGAAACAGGCCTTCAAAGTTTTAGTTACATAAAAAAAGTAAAAGGGCCTTCAAAGACTGTGTTACAATTAAATTTATGGTTTTAATTTTTATTTTTGGTTATTAATTAATTTATTATAAATAAGAATATTAATTGATTATTTATGTGCCTAAAACACATTATTATAAATTTTAGGTTCCTGGTCCCCTGTCTGATCTTGTTGCAAGGTATTACTCTAGGTATCATAGTTGCCTACACTTTTTATTAGTGTCTCGAATCCATCCCTTGCCAAATGGATCCTGGAAATTACTTTACACTCACAATTAGGGATTTTCAAGTAATTCATCAAGTCTTGATTCACTTATTATGATCATTTTATTTTCACGATCGCTCTATAATATCAGCCTCCGAGCTACTGCTTTCTTCTTCTAAAATATCTTTGCCCTTTAGTAGTGAACAAAAAGAGATGCTGCCTGCAGGGCATTCCCTTGGCACTAATTTCTTGAATTCTTTCTTCTACTTCTGCCTGGACTTTTCCACTTGGCTTTTCGGCATTCTAGAAGCATGAAGTGAACTCTTGGACCTTTCAGGCACGGTTCACCGTTACAGAGTTCAGTCAAAAAAACGTGTCCTTCTGGCTTTTTATAGGCAACTGAAGTACAGTCGAATGGTATGACGTGTCGTTGTCATGGCTAGGAATAACTAAAAGGTGCCAAGTAGGATATTATTGACATTATATATTTCATTTCAAAGGAAGTTTTTAACACACATCGCAAAAACTATACCAGACTAAATCATTTGAGCTACTGGTGTTTTATGGGTATATAGTTATTGTTACATTTGAGGCCATAACTAGAGAAATAAGGCAAATTTTAGCATAATATTTCGTGAATGCTATACGGCCATAGAATTTTTTTCAGCAAATCGATTTTTAAAGATTTTTGGGCTTTTAGGCGATCCTTAACACCAAATGTTTCTTGAAGTACAACGATCTTCGTTCTGAAGATAAAACTTAAGGGCCCTTACTGGACAGAGATTTCTTTCTTCTTGACGGCCCCACTATCTCGGACAAGTTCTTGATAGTAAAAGAACAAGGCCATGGATTCGATGGCAATTCGTTCTTAGCCAGAAAGTCTAGGGAAAAGGAGCAAACTGCATTCCTGGCAAAATCCTATGTTTCTGTCTAAAGCAGTGGCAAAGGTGACCAGAAAAAGAGTTTTCCTTGTTAGATCCCTTAAAGAGATAGATTGCATGGAAAGCCACTTAAGGACCACATCTAAGTTCCAGGACAGCAAAGGTTTTTCTTTAAGCTTTGCAGTGTCAAAGGACTTAATAAGGTTGGACAAATCCTGGTTCGACGATAAGTCCATTCCTTTATGGCGGAAAAATGAGCTAAGCATAGCTCTGTATCCTTTAATGGTAGAGGTAGAAAGTCCTTTAGTGGAGCGTAGGAACAGAAGTAAGTCTGCTATTTCTGTTACAGAGGTCTCAGAAGAGAACACGTTATTTTGTCTGCACCAGGACCTGAAGATTGACCATTTTGCCTGGTGGACATTATCTGAAGACTGTCTTCTACACTTCGCAACTGCGTCTGCAGCCGCTCTTGAAAAGCCCTTCTTTCAGAGCAGTCGCCTAACAGTTTGAACCCTGTTAGGGCCAGAGAAGACAGGTTTCGGTGGAATCGACGGAAGTGAGGTTGCCTGAGAAATTGTTGCTTCTGTGGCAGCAATCTTGGGAAGTCCGCAAGAAGTTCTAGTAGATCCGGGAACCACTCTTTTGCTGGCCAGAAGGGGGCTATCAAGATCATGGATAGGTTTTGATGAGACCAGAATTTGTTGATGTGCCTCACTAAACTGAATGGGGGAAAGGCATACAGATCTTTGTTGGACCAATCCTGAAACACTGCATCGGTTGCCCATGCCAAGGAATCTGGAGCTGGTGAGCAGAAGAGGGGAAGTCGGTGGTTTCTGGAGGACATGAACAAATTTATCATGGGTTTCTCCCAGAGCTTCCACAGATCCAGACAAACCAACGGATCTAATGTCCATTCTGTGGGAGGGGTCTATCTTTGATGGCTCAGTTCGTCCGCGAGAACATTGAGTCTCCCCTGGATAAAGCGCATTATCACTTGAGTGTCTTTCTGGTGTAACCAAAGAAGGTCCCTTGCCGCTTCATACAGGAAGAAAGAGTGGGTTCCTCGTTTCTTGATGTACACCAGTGCCGTCGTGTTGTCTGAATGCACAGCTACTGTCCTCCCCCAAATTTCTAAAGCGAAGCACTGCAGGCCCAGAAATATCTCCTGTAATTCTTTTATGTTGATGTGCCAGTTTTGCTGTTCTTGAGACCAAGTCCCTGACACTTCTTTTAATCCCAAAAGAGCTCCCCAACCCAGGTTCGATGCGCCTGAAAAGAACTCTAGGCTGGGGTTCAGAGGATGAAGAGATTTCCCTTCTGATAGTCTCATCCTGGAATTCCACCAACGAAGATCCTCCTTGATTTCCATCGTTATCAGGAACACGAACGAGTCCGGAAACTTTTTCCTGTTCCAGCTGACTCTGAGGAAGAACTGGACAGGTCTCAGGTGAAGTCCTCCCAGAGTGACGAATTGTTCCATGGATGACAGGGTACCTAGAAGTCTCATCCACTGATTGGCTGAGCAAAAGTTTAGATACAGAAATTCTTCCACTGTCTGGAGACACTTTCCTATTCTCTTCGGGACTGGAAAAACCAGAAAATCCTGAGAGTTGATCATCATCCACAAATAAAGAATCTCCTGTAAAGGTGTCAGGAAAGACTTGTCTTGATTGATGAGAAGGCCCAATTCTTGAGCCAAGAGAAGAGTCGTGCGAATGTCCTTCGTACATTGAGCTTTCAAGTGGGAATGTAGTAGCCAGTCGTCGAGATATAGGGAAATCTTTATCCCCATCAAATGAAGCCATTTTGCTAGGGGAGCCAATACCCTGGTGAACACTTGCGGCGCTGTTGAGAGGCCAAAGCAAAGAGCCCGAAATTGGAATACCTTGCCCTGAAACACAAACCTTAGGTACTTTCTCGAAGTCGGATGTACTGGAATGTGAAAGTACGCGTCCTGCATGTCGATGGATGCCATTCATTCTCCCTGGTGAATGGATGCAAGGACCGAATGGTTTGTTCCAATCTTGAATGTTGTCTTTTTGACAAAGACATTTAGAGCACTTACGTCCAAAATGGGTCTCCAGCCCCCCCGATGACTTGGGCGCCACAAAGAGACGGTTGTAGATTCCCGAAGAATGAATGTCCTCTACTAGCTCTATAGCCTCTTTCTGAACAAGGGACTCCACCTCTAGCAAGAGAGCAGCAAATCTCTCTGAGCCTGGAGATAAGCTGTCAATTCAACAGGCTTGCAGATTAGAGGAGGTTTGTTCAAAAAGTGGATAGTGTAGCCCTCCTTCAGGACAGACACTATCAAAGATTCCGCTCCCTTTTGTTCCTACCGTTCCCAAAAGTGAAGGAGCCATGCTCCTACCTGAGTACGGAGGACTATGTTTTCATTTCTTGGGGTAAGACTTGGAAGAGGACTTCTTGATGGAACGCTGTGGGAAACGGGTATAAGTTCTTGTTCTAGTCTGGGATCTAGAACGGGAGCTCCGAAAGGGAGTAAGTTGCAGCAGAGATGATCTGGGAAGAGGAGTCAAAGAATCCTTGGGGCGTCTCATAGATTGGGAGAGCAGGTCCTGATGTTCTTTTTCTGCAGGTCAGAGGCGATGTCCAGTACTGTAACCTGTGGAAAAAGATACGTCTTGTCCAAGGGGGAGAATAGGAGGGCCGATCTCTGAGATGGAGTGATGTCTTTCGAAGTAAAGGAGCACCAAAGCTCCCTCTTCTTAAGAATACCCATGGCGTACAGACTGGCTAACTCCTGCGTACTAAGGTGAACGCCCCTGTCAATACAGGAAAGTACTCCCAAGAGATCTGAAGAGATTTCTTGAGGTAATAAAGAACACTCTCTAAGTCTACGTGCCAGAGCTCCCACCGCCCAGTCAAGGAAGCTCATCACTTCAAACACCTTAAAAATATTTTTAAGAAGGCGTGCAAGTTCCGAGGCCAAGAACATAATTTTGGCTGAGCAGAGAGCTGATCTCCTTGAGAGTCGATAAGGGCAGAGAAGTCTCCCTGAGAGGAGGCAGAGAGACTCCCAGGGCAGGAGCTTCTCCGGTCGCATAAAACCTGTAGCTCGACCTGGACAATCTGGAATAAGGGAAACAAAAAACTGTTTTGCCTTGTTCCCTCTTCTCAGAAAACCACCCTTTTACTTCATCCAATGCCTTCTTTGCTGAAGAGGAAAGAACTAATTTTGGTAATTTCGAAGGACCGACTGAGGGGGCTTCCATAAAGAAGGTCGAAGCAGGAATGAAGGGAGTAGCTGATGAAAAGAAGCTAGGATAAGTCGCTAGCAGGAATCTCAACAGTGCAGAGTACACCGATGAAGGAGCATCTTGTTCTGGAACAACTTCTTCCTCAGAAGAGACAGGAGAAAGCGATAAGCCCGCTGTCGTCTGAGCCGTTTGAGGAGCCTTCTGAAGCAAACTAAGAATATTATCCAGTTTGCTCTGGATCAGGTCAACTGGCGGAGGAACAACGTCCGAAACAACACTACTAAGAAGCACTGAAGGAGCGAGTGCCAATGGGCGCTGTCAAGACAAGAGTCAGAGATGAAACCTGTTGGAGAACGGGTGCCAATGGGCACTCAACCGCAAACGGGAGCTTGGGCACTACGACACTAGTTGCTGGCTACTTGGGTGCTGATTGTAGAGATGAAGGCGCTGGGTGTGCAACTCCTGATGCAGTTGCTTCTTTATTCGATGAAGAATATCTCCATGCCACAAGGCACTTTGGCGCCAAATTACGATCGTCATTCGAAGAAGATGAAGAGAATTGTTCCGGGGTATCCCAATGACTACACGATGGGCATGCTGAATCCTTGCTCTTCTTACAAGGAACAGGGGAAGAAATCTCAAACTCCACTGCCCGCGTTTTCAGTGGGTGACTTGTCCGCATAGAGCCTAGCACAACTGGGACTAAAATCTTCGGCGCTGGAGGACATACAATGAGCGCTCACTTGAAGGCCTTTCCAACAGCCTTTGGTTGCAGTCTGGGATTTGAAAACATACTCAACTGAGGGGGCGACTGCTCGGGGGGCAAACCCCACCGACCTCCCTTAGGCTGCCAGTTTGGCTCCTCCCAGGTGCTGGGGAGTATGTCAGGGACCTTGGCCTAGGAGAATTGGCGGGCCAAACAGCCAACTCCTCCACTATCACTGCACTTGCACTGGGTGCCATGGGGCGCTCTGACTCACTTTTGTCCATTAGCACTTTCACTGACGATGCTAATTTAGTGATTGATTGAACAATCAACTCAAAACGAGTATCGATTTTTGACTCCAGACTGGTGATGGTGTTGGGGTCGGAAACGTGAGAGCCACGTAAAGGAGAGGGTTGCACAGGTGGTGGAGATGGAATGGGAACGGAAGAAATTACAGGAGCAATTGCACCCGACTTACGGATGAATCCTGACTAGCTAAAGCTTTACTAGATTCCCTAGCCATAGCTTTCCTCTTCCTATCTCTAGCTAGTTTCTTGAGATGTGCATCGAAAGTCTTCCACTTCTTAATATCCCAGTCATTACACTCCTCACAACGTAAATCTACCGAACATGTTTGTCCCCTACATAGAATACAGACAGTGTGCGAGTAGTAAGATTCTTTAGTTAGTCTAGTATTGCAGCCTTTGCAGCAATACCTAATACTACAACTACTAGTGTCAGACATCCTAAAAAAGTCTAATACAAGTCCAAAAAATGGGCAAAGAGTCGTCAACCAAGCAAAGAGTCACCAACCAATGATCAAAACTTGCCTAACACTATCTTAATTGTGCCGGAAGGCTACGAAAATAAATACTTCACCAATTGAAGATAAGGCAAACAACCAGCAAAGTATAAATTCCAAAATCAGAGCTGCTGCCAAACACAGTCCTTCAACCACAGCCGGCAGAAACAAATTGAAGCTCTTTATTATGTTGTACCTTCTCTTACACCCGAAAGTGGGTGGTGGGTGGGGCAAGTCACCATAACCAAAACAAACTAGTGTGACCCGCAATTTCAAAATTTTGAGCTGCCAGTTGAAAGAAACTAATAGCTGTGTAATTACTGGGTAAGTTACTTATATAAAAATGCAGTTTACATTGTTTTCAATATACCCAAAGCATTAAAAAGTATGGTTTTCTTAGGATTTTTTTATGACTTTCTACGATTTTTTGGCTTACGACGATTTTCGATCATTTTTTGGCTTACGAAGTGGCGTAGGAACAGAACCCCCATCGTAAACCGGGGACTGCCTGTATTAATAAATATCAAACACACACAATATATACACAAAAAATACAGAAATAAAGAGGTTAACAATTAAGGCAAAGAGATCCAAAACATGTCTGCAACGCATGATGGCTGAAAGCAAATTGGAATGTTTACATCCGGGCAGGCGGGTATTCCCACCTACCCGTCGGTAGTTACTGCCTAACCACCTTGTTCAAGAGTTTAACGGCCATTTCCAGCTTCGCTGTAAGTAATTCCTAATGTAAAGCACTGATGGTTTGTATATCGTGTAGGAATAAACACAATTTATATATAGTGTAAACCCCCGTACTCGCAGGGTATGCGTACCACAACCCCCCGTATTCCAGGGGATGCGTACCGCATACCCCCGCTAATAGCTAAAATCCGCGAATACTTAAAATCCCTCTAAAAACACTTAGAACTGCCTATTTTGATAGTTTAAACACAAGAAAAACCCTCTTCAAATGCTTATACTCGAGTATTTTAATAGTTTTATCACAAAAAAGTGCATTTAGTCATGAAAATATGAAAATACAGTAATTAATGAATATTTCTGTGAAAAATACTGCAAATGGGTGAATTTTCCACGAATAAAGGGTAGATACGTTCCACAGAGAAATCCGCGAATACCTGAGTCCACGAATTGTGAGAACACGAATACAGGGGGTTTACTGTATATAGGCTATATATATCATACCCTATTATACAAGGTCAGATAGGTCATAACCTCCTTCCACATCTGTTATAAGATCAATGTCATAATCAACTTATATCTCATTGAAGCCATGGTAGAAATGGCTGCCCTGCTCACTGGGTAAGCACATTCCCTCTCTCTTCCATAGTTCACTCACTCAATCCTCTCACTCTCTCTCTCTCGTTATCCAAGTCATAACTGAACTAAGGAAGAACAGCAAAAACATGTCTATAAAAATATAGTTTATTCAGTAGTCTAACATGGTAAATAGATTGGAATCAAAATAGGAATGAAATGGGAATACCAGAATTGTTAACCCTTTTTCCTACCAATGTTCCTTGAATGGAACATGATTTTCTAAGTCATCTGTAGGTCATATATGTTAATTCTTATGAAATCTATGCTTTTCATAACATATACTACTGCTAAATATACCAAATGAAACATAATAAATGATATCAGCATAAATGGTTCAATTTTAAAGAATATGTGAAATTACCAAAAAATTCACCAAAAATATTTTTTGGAAAATACTTGTATTATCAGTAAATGATTTTTGGTATTCAGTTTTTTCTGTCTAAGTTTCTTAGTTTAGATAATATGCTATGTGAATATATAGCTAAATATATATTTATCCAATATTAGAAATATGAAATTACATTGTTTTATTTCATGTTCCATTTAAGGAACATTGGAGGGTTTGAGCAATTTACGTTGTAGAAACTCAGAGCTACTCTGACAAAGACGGGACTCACCAAGTGGAAAAAACAGTGACTGATAACATTATGCCATCAGGTGACATAAGTTTATCTGACGAGTTGCAGAAACTAGGTGAACTGTCACCATAAGAAGTATGGAAAAATGACATTTTTATAATAAAATAAAGTTTTATATATACTTACCAAATAATTACATAGCTATAGTTTCTACTTTATGCGGCAGCTCAAAATTCGAAATTCGTGGTAGCACTCTTCTGTTTTAGGTGTAGGTATGTTGCCCGGCACACTATCGGGGAAGAATAGGTGCAACTTAGCTAAGGAGCTCAATTCGTTTATGCTCTATGTCCATGAGAGGGGAGGAGGGCGGGCTCTGATCATGTAATTATTTGGTAAGTATATATAAAACTTTATTTTATTATAAATATGTCATTTTTATACAAGTAACTTACCAAATAATTACATGGCTGAATCCCACATTGAGTAGAGGTGGGATGAATGGACATATACAGTACTACCCAAACAACTACTCGATATAGGGGGTAATTTGGGATAGCAAATTAGCTACCATCTTGGAATGCTTGTTGTAACCTTACCTGGTGAGGGAGCAACAGCAGACGGGTACAGTACTGCCTCTGGTCGTGGCTCCTCTCGACCTGTAGTGGTGTGGCGGTAGAGCCAAGAGTCAACTCTACTGAGTGGGTGCTTTGCAACGTAGATCAATTGCAGGTTGCCAAAGCTAATAATTCCAATGGGTCACATAATGATATGTGGATCTGCCCTTGCCCTGGGCGCAGTACAATAGAATAACAAAGAACAGATAAAATTAACCTACACCACATGACATTTAGCCAAACCATAAAATACCAGTTGGTGACACTCAAGATTCAGTGTCCACCAAACTTCCCCAGAAGTACAACTGCCCTTATTCAAGGAGAGTGGATAAGGGAAAAGGGAAGGCGTTCCTCCTATCCTTCATCCCCCAATACCATGCCAGCTGCGAAGAACGGACCTAAAGTACTGCATTTTTTGTACACTGTCTCAATGTCCCGTAAATAAAACACGGCAAACACTGACTTGCACCTCCAAAATGTTGTTTGTAAAATTGAAGAGAGAGACAGGTTACGTTTAAAAGCCAAAGACGTTGCCACAGCTCTTATTTCATGAGCCTTTACTTTGCACAAGGGTAGTAATTTGTCTTGAACTCCCAAATGTGCTTCCGAAATCACCGATCTTAAAAAGAATGATAGTGCATTCTTGGACAAAGGACGGCTGGGGTTTTTAACGAAACACCAAAGATTAGGGGCCGATCCTCTAAGGTTTTTGGTTCTCTCGAGGTATACTCTTAGAGCTCTTACGGGAGAGAGGACATTTTCTTGATCGTCTGGGCCTAGTACTTCTGAGAGGCTCTTGATAGAAAAGGAGCGAGGCCAAGGGTTAGCCGGATCCTCATTTTTTGCCAAAAAATCCAAAATTAGCGAGTATACTGCATTGCCTTGTGAGAAGCCTATCCTTTTATCAATGGCATGAAACTCGCTGGCTCTCTTGGCTGTAGCAAGTGCCACCAAGAATAATGTCTTCTTCATAAGATTCTGAAGAGATGATGACTCCATCAGTTCAAACAGTGGTCCTGAAAGCCAGTTGAAGACCACGTCCAAGTTCCAAGCGACTCCTGAGGGTTTAGCTTGCTTACTAGTGTTGAAATGCTTGATTAAGTCACTGATGCCTTGGTTTGAAGACAGGTCTAATCCTCTATGTTTGAATACTGAACTCAACATCGCTCTGTAACCCTTGATGGTAGATGTTGAGAGTCCTTTCGATGTTCTGAGATATAGAAGAAAATCTGCGATTTGGGTTACAGACGTTTGAGAAGAGGAAATTTTTTGCTCTTGGCACCACTTCCTAAAAACTGCCCACTTGGATTGGTACACTGCAGAGGAAGATTGTCGCCTGCACTTAGCAATAGCCTCTGCAGCCTTTCTTGAAAATCCTTTAGCTCTGACAAGCTCCCTGACAGTCTGAAGCCTGTCAGAGCGAGAGTGGATAATCCTTGATGGTGTCGGAGGAAGTGCGGCTGTCTGAGAAGATTTCTCCTCTGAGGAAGCAGCCTTGGGAAGTCTGTCAAAAGGTTCAAAAGATCGGGAACCACTCTGTGTGGCCAAAAGGGAGCGACTAGTGTCATTGACACGTTGTCGTGTGAACTGAACTTCCTCAACACTTCCCTCACCATGCTGAAGGGAGGGAAGGCATAAAGGTCGAGGTTCGACCAGTCCTGCAACATGGCATCTGTTGCCCATGCTTGTAGGTCCAGAGCGGGGGAGCAATACAAAGGAAGACGATTGTTCCTTGATGTCGTGAACAGGTCTATCAACGGCTTTCCCCACAGCTTCCACAGGTCGGTGCATACCTGTGGATTGAGTGTCCATTCCGTCGGTAGGACCTATTTTCCTGACTCAATTTGTCCGCAAGGACGTTCATCTTGCTGTGAATGAAGCCAGTCACTACTTGGGTCTTGTTGCTCTTTGCCCAAAGAAGAAAATCCTTTGTCACTTTGTAGAGTGTAAATGAATGGGTCCCCCCTTGATTCTTGATATACGCTAGGGCGGTCATGCTGTCCGAATGAACCAATACTGTCTTGTGGCAGGTTAGCACTGCAAAGTGTTGAAGTGCCAGATGAATCGCTTTTAGTTCCTTCACGTTGATGTGGAGGTTTCTTTCAGAAGGGGACCATGTTCCTGACACTTCCATGTTGTTGAGAAGGGCTACCTAACCCAGATCCGAAGTGTAAGAGAATAACGTTAGGTCGGGGTTCGTTGGAGCCAGAGACCTTCCTGTCGAGAATCTGTCTTCTGCTAGCCACCATCTGAGGTCTTCTTTTATTTGGGGAGTGATGCTGAAACTGAATGAGTCCAGGAACAACTTCCTTTTCCAACTGGCTTTGAGGTAAAATTGTAGTGCTCTTGTATGTAGCCTGCCTAATGGAACGAACTTCTCGATGGAAGAGAGAGTTCTGAGAAGACTCATCCATGCGTTGGCTGAGCAGGAGTTGTGAGTTAAGAAGTCCTGGACTTTCTTGCGGTAAGAAAGTATCCTTTGTTAGGATGGAAAAGCCCGAAGGAAAAGCCCGAAAACTCTGAGAGTCTATCACTATCCCCAAATATAGAATACAGTAGACTGAGTTGGGACTAACTGTGACTTCTTGAAGTTTATTAAAAGTCCTAATTCTTGGGCGAGACGAAGAGTTTTCTGTAGGTCCTCCGTGCACTGAGAATTTGAGGGGGAGCGTAGGAGCCAATCGTCCAGGTACAGAGAAATGTTTATCCTCAAAAGATGTAGCCATTTCGTAAGGGGAGCAAGTACCCGGGTAAAAACTTGAGGGGCCGTGGATAGTCCAAAGCAGAGTTCCCGAAACTGGAAGACTCTGTCCTGGAACACGAATCTTAGATACTTCTTGGAGTCCAGATGAATTGGAATATGGAGGTATGCATCTTGCATGTCGATTGTAACCATCCAGTCTCCCTGATGGGTGGCTGACAAAACTGACTGATTCGTCTCCATTTTGAATTTCGTTGTTTGAACGAAGCAGTTCAGGGCACTGACGTCCAGGACAGGGTCTCCATCCTCCCGATGACTTGGGAACCACGAAGAGGCGGTTGTAAAATCCCCTTGAGTTTACATTTTCGACTATTTCCACAGCTCTCTTTTCCAGAAGAGCTGACACTTCCCAAGATAGGGCTGAAAACCTCTCTGAGTCTACTGAGGTTACTAAGGGAGGTTTTCCCCTGAAGGGGATTGCATATCCTTCTCTTAATACCTTCAGCACTGACATGTGCTGCTGAACGATACCCCTTATAATATCCCATATGAATATGACGTCACGACGACCATCGGACACTCATTGGCTAGAATGAATAGTGGGTGGAGCTTCTGCACCTCTCTCATACACAATACTACGCCTGAAACCCATCCAAGCTGAAGAAAACAGCTCTGCTTTTCGAGGAGGGATGAAAGACGTATAGGCGTACGTCGCGGTCTTTTATTACTGTACCGTAAAAGACGTACATATGTACGTCCCGGTGGCGAAGGGGTTAAGGGAAATCTTGAAAGAATTAATTTTACTCCATGGAAGTTAGTTTGGGTAGTTCGTCTATCCAAGGGACACGCCTACAGAACATTAACAATGACTCTAAACGAATAACTGCATAGAATAAAAGATGTTCAGCGTGCCGAAATCTCCCCGAAAAGTAACATACAGTAAACCCCCTGTATTCGTGGGGGATGCATACCACACCCTCCACCCCCGCGAATAGCTAAAGCCAGCGAATACTTAGAACCCTTCCAAAAACATTTAGAACTGCCTATTTTGATAGATCAAACAGACATAAAACAAACTGAAAATGCTTATGCAGTGAACCCCCCTTATTCGGGGGGATGCCTACCGCAACCCCCTGCGAGTAGCTAAAATCAGCGAATACTTAAAATCCCACTAAAAACACTTAGAACTGCCCATTTTGTTAGTTTAAACACAAGAAAAACCCTGTAAAAATGCTTATACCTGAGTATTTTAACAGTTTTATCACAAAAAGTGCATTTATTCATGAAAATTATATGAAAATGCAGTCATCAGTGAATATTTCTCTGTGAAAAATACCGCGAATGAGCAAATTTTCCGCAAATAATGGGTAGATATGTTCCACTGAGAAACCAACAAATGCGTGAGTCCACGAATCGTGAGAACGCGAATACGGGGGGTTTACCATATAGTTATTATCCTACTTACAGTGAGGTTAGGTTCCAAAAAAAAAAAAAAAAAAAAACCATCATTTGTTGGAAAAAACGTAAGAAATACCAAAACGTATCTCGAACATAGCCTAGCCTACACTAGTGTACTCTGTACTGTACACATATACAGCACAGTAAACCCCCCTATTTGCGGGGGATGCGTACCACAGCCACCCGCGAATAGCTAAAACCTCTGAATACTCAGAACCCTTCTAAAAATACTTAGAACTGCCTATTTTGATAGTTCAGACACAAAACAAACTAAGCTTATACAGGTATTATCCTACTTACGATGGGGTTAGGTTCCAAAAAAAAACCCCATCGTTTGTTGGAAAAAACGTAAGAAATACCAAAACGTATCTCGAACATAGCCTAGCCTACACTAGTGTACTCTGTACCATGTACTGTACACATATACAGCACAGTAAACCCCCCTATTTGCGGGGGATGCGTACCACAGCCACCCGCGAATAGCTAAAACCTCTGAATACTTAGAACCCTTCTAAAAATACTTAGAACAGCCTATTTTGATAGTTCAAACAGACACAAAACAAACTAAGCTTATACAGGTATTATCCTACTTACGATGGGGTTAGGTTCCAAAAAAAACCCCCATCGTTTGTTGGAAAAAACGTAAGAAATACCAAACCGTATCTTGAACATAGCCTAGACTACACTAGGATATTCGGTACTATGTATACATATATGGTAGCCTAGCCTACACTATAAAGTATACCCTATACATACACGGTATAGTAATTATTAATAACAGCTAATTCTGGAGGTTCATGCAAAGTGATTTATGATAACTCAGTGCAAAGAGAAACTGAATAACAAGAACTAGCTTAGCCTACACTATGGTACATTGCATGATGGGCCGGAGTTCAATTCCCCGACCGGCTGATGAAGAGTTATAGGAATTTACTTCTGGTGATAGAAATTCATTTCTTGCTATAATGTGGTTCGGATTCCACAATAAGCTGTAGGTCCCGTTGCAAAGTAACCAACTGGTTCTTAGCCACGTAAATTAAGTCTAATCCTTCGGGCCAGCCCTAGGAGAGCTGTTAATCAGCTCAGTGGTCTGGTAAAACTAAGGTACACTTAACTTGTATACATATGCGGTAGCGTAGAGTAGCCTACATTATACTGTACTCTATATTCACATATTGTATTATACAAATGTCAACATAACGAATATGCATTTTTTAAAATGTTATGCCTTAATTCACTGTATCCATTAATATTGTATATATATATTCTTGTACTGCTTTTATATTGTAAATTGCGGTCACAGTGTCGCGATCAATGTTTTGGTTTGGAAATCGTTTATGTGGTGTTTATTTCACCATATTTAATTCAGTTCAGAGAGCTTTTTTTGCTTCTAGTTAGTATAAATGAATCTCTAGATACTTTATTTATATGGGGCAAGGTTATTTTTCATTATACGAAGTGTTTTTAAGTTGAAATATAACTACAATATGTCTCATTGTGAAATTAATTTACAGTATCTATTTTTTTGTTAATAGATGATGATGGCCGTTTGGGGACATTTGTTTTGTGTAAAAAAATTCAAGATTCTGTTCGCTGTTTCCACTTCATTTCATCATAATACGAGCTTTACGTACTTATTGTTTATCGGCGTAAAAATAACAGTAATGTGTTCTTTCATGCTCAGTAGTTTTGATTAAAATACTTTCTTTCCAATTTTAATTACAATAGAGTTTCATTCATGTTGCCAATGCATGATAATTTACAGTATAGTCATTAGCAGCTTGAACATTGTTTTCTCAGCTTCAGCTACAACTTGCAGTTTAAATTTAGCAGTATATTTCCTTGGCGATCTTTTATCCATACCGAATAAGGGTATAATGTACAAATATGTCAGTCCTATTCTACTTAATGTCATTTGTGCTATACGCTACGGTAATTGTTTATTACCGTATGATGGCTGAAATGCCAGATAAACGGCTGTTGTTATCCGATTCGGTTATAAGCAAAACAACAGTTTCTCGGTTAGTTGTTTATGGTTGTACGCATTTACGCAAGAGTACAATGTTACTAACAATACTTTTATCACTCTCTTTTACTTTTTTAACTAGAAAGTGCCTGATTATGCTGCTGCCTGCGACCTCGCGAAATTTAAAAATATTTTATAAATAATATTGTCTATCGGTATTAAATGCTTACCTCACTGCAAAATCGAATTATCGTAAGGTGAATTATTGTAAATCGAGCATTACCCGAGTATTTTAATAGATTTATCACAAAAAGTGCATTTAGTCATGAAAATAAGATGAAAATACAGTAATTAGTGAATATTTCTCAGCAAAAAATACCGCGAATGGGCGAATTTTCTGCGCATAATGGGTAAATACGTTCCACAGAGAAATCTGTGAATACGCGAGTCTGCGAATCGTGAGATCGCGAATACGGGGGGTTTACTGTATGGTAGCCTAGCGTAAACTATAAAGCAGTACTTTATACATAAAAGGTATAGTAATTATTAATATCAGCTAATTCTGGAGGTTCATGCAAAGTGACTTATGATAATTCAGTGCAAAGAGAAATTGAATAACAAGAATTAGCTTAGCCTACACTATGGTACATTGTATACATATACGGTAGTGTAGCCTGCATTATACTGTACTCTATATTCACATATTTTATTATACAAACGTCAACATAACGAACATGCATCTTTTAAAATGCTATGCCTTAATATCAAATAATATTGTATATATTCTTATATTGCTTTTGTATTGTAAATTGCAGTCATAGCGATCAGTTTTGGTTTGGTAATCATTTCTGGGGTGTTTATTTCACCGTATTTAATTCAGTTCAGAATGCTTTCTTGCTTCTAGTTAGTGTAAATGAATCTCTAGATACTTTATTTATATGGGGAAAGGTTATTCTTCTTTATATGAAGTGTTTTTAAGTTGAAATATAACTCAAATACGTCTCGTTGTGAAATTAATTCATCTATTTTTTCGTTAGTAGATGACAATGGCCATTTGGGGACATTTGTTTTGTGTAAAAAAATTCAAGATTCTGTTAGCTATTTCCACTTGATTTCATCATAATATGAGCTTTACATATTTATCGTTTATCAGAGTAAAAATAACAGTACAGTAATTTGTTCTTTCATGCCCAGTAGTTTTGATTAAAATACTTTCTCTCCAATTTTAATTATGATCTGAGTTTCACCCATGTTGCCAATGCACGATAATTTACAGAGTTTAGTCATTAGCAGCTTAAACATTGTTTTCTCAGCTTCAGTTACAATTTGCAGCTTAAATTTTAGCAGTATATTTCCTCGACGATCTTTTACCCATACCGAATAAGGGTATAATGTAAAAATATATCAGTCCTATTCCACTTAACGTCATTTGTGCTATAAGCTATGGTAATTGTTTATTACTGTAAGATGGTTGGAATACCAGGTAAACGGCTGTTGTTATCCGATTTGGTTATAAGCAAAACAACAGTTTCTGGGTCAGCTGTTTATGGCTGTACGCATATACGTGAGAGTATAACGTTACTAACAATACTTTTATCACTCTCTTTTACTTTTTTAACTAGAAGATGGGATAAAGAGATGGAGGAAAAGTTGTCTATTGTAATTTGGTCTCTCTCACTACCTGATTGTGCTGCTGCCTGCGCCCATGTGAAATTTAAAAATATTTTATAAATAATATTGTCTATCGGTATTAATTGCTTACCCCATTGCAAAATTTAATTATCCTGAGGTGAATAATCGTAACTTGAGCATTACCCGAGTATTTTAAGTTTTATCACAAAAAGTGCATTTCGTTGTGAAAAGGCTATGAAAATACAGTAATTAGTGAATATTTCTCAGTGAAAAATACCGTGAATGGGTGAATTTTCCACGAATAATGGGTAGATACGTTCCACAGAGAAATCCGTGAATACATGAGTCCACGAATATGGGGGGTTTACTGTACATAGGCAGTTTGCTTGATTTTGCTGAACAACAATTTCTTCAGCGTAGCGTAGCTTTTTCTAAGTACCAAGTTGACATGAACAGTGTCATGCAGCACCGCTCTCCCGTAGTACTTAAGATGGCTGAAGTGCGGCTCTCCTCTTACCCCGTAGTTCCTAAGGCTGCCACCATACATAGTCCCCAATCTGACCACGGGAAATTTAATTCTGTCCAATCGTATCCTAAGCTGACCCAGTCATTCCCTACGGCCCAAGCATTAAATACATCGAACCAATCACAATGTGTCTGATCGATATGATTCATACGCCCATGCCCTGACCACATTCACCCTTTCTTTCCTTCTGTAGCCGCCGTGATGGAGAGTCACGACAGCATTTCAATCTTTCTTGAGTCTTTATGTAACACTGGTGAGTTTACTAAGTGGCTTTACCAGGAAGGACTGCTTGGAGACTATTCTGGTTTGTGTACTTCGTGTAAACTCGAAAATGACATTATAAAACAAAGTTTTATATATACTTACCCAGTAATTACTTAGCTAAGAGTTTCTACTCGAACGGCAGTTAGAATTCTGAATTCGCGGTAACGATTCTTTTGTTTGTATAGGTGACTATGCCCCGCCCACTTTCGGGGTACGAAAGAGGAACAACACCGCCAACACGACAATTTGTTTATGCAAAAAAGAGTCCAAGTGTGGGGAGGCGGGTGGGCTCCATCTGTAATTACTGGGTAAGTATATATAAAACTTTACTTTATTATAAAAATGTCATTTTTATATATATAACTTACCCAGTAATTACTTAGCTGATTCCACATTGAAAGGAGGGGAATCATGGACAAAATCTCACTAGTAGCGGCGTGGCAGCATGGCCAGAAGTGCCTCTACTTGAGTGGAACAATTTGCAGCGAAGGAGTACTCCGATGGCTGATGAAGTAAAAGGTTAAGCTTTGTGACGAAGGTGTACACCGAAGGCCGCCAAAGCATAAATAGTTGCCTCTTCCCTGGGCACAGTACCACAACAATAACAAAACACAGAACAACAAAGTCACCTATACCATAATTAAACAATGATTAAAAATAAAAACAAGACCACTACCCAACACATAATTAACTAGTGGGCGCTCCAGGTACACCATACCCTCCTAGGCTCCCCAAGAACTCAATACCATTTTCAAAGTAAGAGGAAAGGAAAGGAAGGGAGACTTCTTACACTTCCTCACCCATCACTATGCCAGCTACAGACACAGGTCCTGGGGTACTGCAGTTATAAATTGTCTCGACGTCCTGCAAATAGTGCATTATGAACAATGACTTGCAGCACACAGCTCTCTCTTTTCTTCCTCCATGCCTGGAGTATCCTATAAACTCGGAATTGAAAAAGAATGGGGCCAGGGATGTGACGGGTTCTCATTTTCTGCTAGAAAACCAAGCAAACGGGAGCAGACTACATAAACTTAAAAAAACCAATCAGCTTATCGCTAAATCCGCTTTCTTACTCTAATTAAGGCCAAAAGAAAAATAAGTTTTTCGAGTCAAATTCCTCAGAAAAAGAAAATGCATTGGTTCAAATCGAGGATCGAAAGCCACTAAACCACATCAAGATTCCAAGAGAAAAAGCCTCTTTCTTCTCTGGAGATATTAAAAGACTAAATCAGATCAGACAAGTCTAGACTGTTCAAGATGTCTAGGCCTCTATGATGAAAAACGGAGCTTAGCATAGCTCTGTGACCCTTTATAGTAGCGACCGACAACCCTTTCGAGGATTTCATATAGAAAAGGATGTCTGCTGTTTGAGTGATAGAAATTTTTGAGGAAGAGACTATTTCTTCTACACCAACTCCTAAAATGTGCCCATTTAGCCTGGTAGACGTTATTGGAGGAAATGCATTACATTTGGCAATAAAAACTGCTGTTGCTCTAGAAAAGCCTTTCATAAATAATGAGCCTGTAGACAGTCGAAAATCCTGTTAGGGCCAGAGAGGAAGTCCTTGATGAAACCTCCTGACAAGGGGCTGTCTGAGCAAACTTGGAATTTCGAGAAGGAGCCTCAGAAAATCTACAAACTGATCAGGTCCGGGAACCACTCCTTCTGCAGCCAGAAGATTCCAAAAGAGTCATCTTTATATTTTGGTGACAGCAAAACTTCCTCAATACTTCCCATATCATTCCGAACAGGGGAAAAGCATAAAGGCCTAGGTTGGACCAGTCCAGGATCATTGCATCTGTCGCCCAAGCTAGAGGATCCGGGAACAGGGAACAAAACAGAGGAAGATGGTAATTCCTGGAAGTTGCAAATAGGTCTATGCTCAGTTGACCCCAAAGTTTCCAAAGGCTGGCACAGACTCGAAGATCTAACATCCACTCCATGGGTATAATTTGCTTGTGACGGCTCAGCTCGTCTGCCAGGACACTGCACTTGCCCTCTATGAACCGGGTGACTAGTCGTGTCTGGTTCCAATCTGCCCAACTTAGCAGATTTCTCGCTAATTCACAGAGAGAAAAGGAAAAATAATCCCCTGATGTCTGATGTATGCCAGGGTCAAAATCAGATTGTCCACATGTACTGCTACAATCTTGCTGTGTACCTGCGTTGCAAAGTGTTGCAGACCTAGATGTATAGCCTTCAACTCTCTCACGTTGATATGAAGTCCTTTTTATTCCGACGACCACTTCCCTGAGAATTCCAGGTTCCCCAGGAGCGCTCCTCAACCTACATCCGACACATCGGAAAAGAAGTCTAAGTCGGGGCTCATCGGAGCGAGTGACTTCCCTTCTGAAAGCTTGTCTGTGGACCTCCACCACTGCAGATCCTCCTTTATCTCTGGGGTTATTGGGAAGACATGGCAGTCCTGATGAACTTTTCGATCCCAGCACGCCCTTAACCTTTAGTGGACGGATTGCGCTTCAGTGTGAAGTAAAACAGGTTTGGGGAGGTGGACGGATTGAGCTTGAGGGTGAAGCAGAATTACACACCACTTTTATGGTAATGATGATTTGAAACAAAGGTGTCAATAAATAAATATGATATAAATTCACTAATGGCAACTTTTATACAGACGTGAGAGTTGCCCAAATATCAGTAATGCTTGACTAAATAAAGGGGGAAGGTACCAAATCTCTCCTCAAAACATAGCAAATTTGCTTGTAAATAAATAAAAATGATGTTGTTATTTGTTTTTGTCTTTTACAATAGTATGTCGATTGTAAATGTAATTTTACAAAGAAAATTGCAAAGAAACATTAGAAAAATCATGTAAAAATAAAAAAAAAATAAATCTGAATCTTCCTTCTTGTAAACTTACGTGAATATTTTACAACAAATATGCAAAAATTTGTTACTGCTTTTATTTCTTATCTGTTTTGATATTGTGTGAGCAGTAATAATAATTTCACAAAATCCAAAAACTTATTTATTAGAAAAAATATACAAGTTGGTAAAATTTACGATTGTCTTGTAAATGAGGCCCGAAGGGGTTATAAAAAAAAGTCATTTCAACTTCATTGGAAGGTAAAAAATTTAGAATTTCTTTATTTATACAGTGTGAATGTAAATGTCATTCTCTTTCCATTGATGTGATTTTTTTTTATTTTGCCGAATCAAGTTTCCCCGGTCTGGGGTGCTACACATTGACAAATTATGCCATCCCTTAAGGGTTAAGCAGAACTGGAGAGGTCTCATGTAAAGTCTTCCTAGTTTCACAAATTGTTCTAGAGAAGCCAACGTCCCCAAAAGACTCATCCACTGGGTGGCGGAGCACAAACGAAGCGAGAGGAAGAGGTCTACTTTCCTCAGACAGTCTACTACTCTCCTGGGTGACGGAAAAGCCCGAAAACTCAGAGTCTATCAGAACTCCCAAATAAAGTCTTCTGAGTGGGAGTCATTTGTGACTTCTTGAAGTTGATTGTTAGTCCTAAATCCTGGGTCAAGAGAAGAGTTTTCTTTAAGTCCTTCATGCATTGCATCTTCGCGGGCGAACGAATTAGCCAATCGTCTAGGTACAACGAGATACTCACTCCCGCTAAACATAGCCAACCCGCCAAAGGAGCCAACACTCGAGTGAAAACTTGTGGGGCCGTAGAGAGACCGAAGCAAAGTGCTTGAAATTGAAAAATCTGGTCCTCGAAAACAATACGTAGGCATTTCCTCGAATCCGGATGAATTGGAATATGGAAATAAGTGTCCTGCATGTCCAGGGAAACCATCCAATCCTCCTGATGGATGGACAGCAAAACTGAGTGGATGGTTTCCATGATGAATTTCGTTTTCTCTACGAAGACGTTCAAGGCACTTACGTCGAGCACCAGTCCCCAACCTCCTGAAGCTTTGGGAACTACAAAAAGGCGATTGTAAAATCCTTTTGTGTTTGCTTTTCTCACTATTTCTATAGCCTTTTTGTTCAGAAGAGATGACACTTCCTTCTACAAAGCAGAATACTTCTCTGAGCCAATGGAGTAAGCCGTCAATACGACGGGCATGTTGGTCAATGGCGGATTCTCCTTGAAGGGGATAGAGTATCCCTCCTTTAAAACTTTTACTACCCACTGATCCGCTCCATCTCTCCCAAAAGAGACGAAGCTTGGCCCCTATTGGAGCATGAAGGACTAAATCCTCACTTGCGAGAGGATGATCTTGCTGAAGATTTCTTGATCGCTTGGGGAGCAAATCTAACCAAACCTCGGAAGCTGGGGCGCGCTCTCTGAATCCCTCCACAAAATGGCTTAGGATGTTCAAGCGGAGATGATGGTTTAGCCGAGAATGCAGGTCGATCCTTCAGGCGCTTCTATGACTGAGTCAACAAATCCTGCGTTGACTTTTGGTGCAGGCTCGCTGCAATCTCATTTATGGTGGACTGAGGAAACAAATGCTGTTTGTCCAGAGGAGAAAACAGTAGAGCCAATTTCTGTGAGGCCATCACACCCTTCAATGTGAATGAGACCCAGAGTTCAAGCTTTTCTAAGACGCCCATGGCATACAGTGCAGCTAATTCATGAGAGCCATCTCTAATGGCTTTATCTGCGCAAGACAGAAAATTATCCAGGTCTGCGAGTTCATGGCACAAAAGAGCTGGTTCTTGAAGTTTCTTGGCAAGCACTCCTCAACACCAGTCGAAAAAATTCAAAGTTCACAGGCCCTAAAAATACTCTTCAAAAGACGATCCATCTCCTGTGCTGTGAAGAAGGTTTTTGCCGATGCGAGAGCCGATCTCCGTGCTGAGTCAATGAGCACAGAGAAGTCCACCTAGGAGGAGGCAGCCACTCACAGGGAAGGAGCTTCTCCTGTTGCGTACAACAAATACCTCATAAGTGGGAGGCGAGGAGGTACGCTAAAACAAGCTCTCCCTTGAACCCTCTTCTCGGAAAGCCAGTCCTCCACTAGTTGAAGGGCTTTCTTCGAGGATTTGGAGAGAACCATCTTCGGTAGTTGAGACGAATCCACAGACTGAGAGATTATCAAATAAGATGAACCTGGAGAGGACGGAGAGCTCGGAGAGAAAAATTCCAGAAAATGCTGAAGAAGGCACTTGAGGAGAGATGCATACGGTGTCGAAGATGTATCCTGCTCATCCACCGAAGAGATCGGAGAAGTCATCGCAACTAAATCAGGGGCAGCCTGAGCTGTAGGCTTCTGCAAAAGGTTAAGGATGTTATCCAACTTGTGTTGCAATGGTTCAAGAGAGGGATCCAACGCAGGAGAAGGCTGATTGGAAGTTGCAGGGCGCTTGGAGACTCGAGGGGTTTTGAGCGCTATTGGGAGATTGGCAGCTTCGGGTGCTCTGATGAAAAGGAACTTCCGACCACTTAACCCTTAAGGGACGGCATAATTTATCAATGTGCAGCACCCCAGACCGGGGAAACTCTGAGATCGGCAAAATAAAAAACAAAATCACATCAATGGAAAGAGAATGACACGTACATTCACACTGTATAAATAAAAAAATTCTAAAAAATTTTCCCTACCTTCCACAAGAAGTTGAACATTACTATTTACAACCCCTTGTGGGGCCTCATTTACAAGACAATCGTAAATTTTACCAACTTATATACGTTTTTTCTAATAAATAAATTTATTGTATTTTGTAAAATTATTATTACTGCTCACACAATATCAAAACAGATAAGAAATAAAAGCAGTAACAAATTTTTGGTACATCTGTTGTAAAATATTCATGTAAATTTATGAGAAGGAAGATTCAGTAACTTTTTTTTTACTTTTACATGCTTTTTCTCATATTTCTTTGCAATTTTTTTTGTAAAATTACATTTACAACTGACATACTATTGTAAAAGACAAAAACAAAAAACAACAGCAACCCCTTCGTATATTTACAAGCAAATTTACAGAAAGACTCATGTGAGAGATATGCAGTACTTCCCCCCTTTAAGTCACAAGCATTACTGATACTGGCCTAACTCTCACGTCTGTATAAAAGTTGCCATTAGTGAATTTATAGCATATAGAAGTATTGGCACCTTTGTTTCGAATCATTATTACCATAACAGTGGTGCGTAATTCTGCTTCACACAGAAGCTCAATCTGTCCACCTCCCCAAAACTGTTTTACTTCACACTGAGGATCAATCCGTCCCTTAAGGGTTAAGGGTGCCTGAAAATGTCAGGGCGCTTGGCTGTATCAGGGTGCTGAGCTGCATCAGGGCGCTTGGTCGCATCAGGACGCCTGGCTGTAAGAGGGCGCTTGTCTGCTTCCTGGCGCTCAACAGGACGTTCCGTCGATACTAAACGAGCCGCGGGAACAGGGCGCTTACTAGAAGACTGACGCTGCCCGCCCGAGAAGAGAATCAGGCTAGAACCTTGTTCCTGGAGCAGAGGAGAGGAGAAACGTTCTGGAATGTCCCACTTGCTGCACGACGGCTGAGGACTAAAGAGGGCTCCCTTAATTTCTTGCAAGGGAGATGCGGGGACTGATCCTTACCCGAGAATCGTCTCTTCAGTGGGCAAGATTCATCAGGAAAACTACGAAGACGGCTCTTCCAAGGCGACGACTCCTCAGATCTAGAAGAAAGCCAATGAATTTCCAAGATGCCTTTCCAGCGTCTGTCTCTAGTCGCAACCTGGGATGCAACAGGTTGGACTGAGGGGATGACTGCCTGCGGGCAGACCCCACTGACTTCCCTTGGGCTACCGGTATGCCTCCTCCCAGGTAGCGGGGAGTATGGCAGGGACCTGCGCCTAGGAAAATCAGCGGAACGAACAGCCGCCTCCTCCACTGACACTTCACCTTTTGCACTATTTTCAAATTTGTCCATCAGGACATGCATTGACGTCCCTAACTGGGTCTCTGTACTTACAACAAGATTTAAGCGCTGCTCAAATTTATTTTCAAGGCTGGCAAAGCGAGCGGGTTTGGAGGTGATGGAGCCAGGAGAAGGAGTGGGTGGTTTAGGATAATTAATTGATGCAGGTGGGGAAGGGTTTACAGTTGGAGAACTAATACAGTAGATATGTCAGCCTTATCTGATCTGGGAGTTAAAGCCGGACTAGCTACTTTTCCACTAGCTTTAGCGGCTGCTTTCCTCTTCCTATCTCTTTCTAGCTTCACTAAATGAGAATTTAAGGTCTTCCATTTCTGTTCCCCCCAATCTCTGCATTCGTCACAAGTCAAATTTACTGAACAAACCTGACCTCTGCAACCTGAACACAAGGTGTGAGAGTCGTCGCTTTTGTCATCCATGTATTGCAGCCCTTACTGCAATACCGGAAACTAGAACTACTAGTGTCGGACATTGAAACTAGAACTACTAGTGTCGGACATTTTCTAACTAGTAAAAAAAGTCAAACCCGTGAAAAGTCAAATGAAAAAATGCCAAAACGGCTACAAATACTTCACCAAGGAAGAAAATACAAAGCCAATACGAATTCCAAAACTCTGAACTGCTGTAACAACACCAGGTGTTGATGCTACAAGCGACAGAAACGAATTGTCATGTTGGCGGTGTTGTTCCTCTTTTGTACCCCGAAAGTGGGCGGGGCATTGTCACCTATACAAACAAAAGAATTGCTACCACGAATTCAAATTCTAACTGCCGTTCGAGTAGAAGCTCTTAGCTAAGTAATTATTGGGTAAGTTACATATATAAAAAGTTTCCTACAAGATGGAATACACCCAACCACTGGACATCTGGTACAAAGTCGTGTTGTGTTAATTGTCAGTGCTGAAAGAAGGTATCAGTTCGGCATGGGTCGTTCTTTGAAAATTCAAGAATGTCTCTGCAGGCAATAATGGCACTCATACTTTGTTTCTCTATGAAATTGCCACAGTACCTTTTGAGATCTTTTGTTGTACCGCTATCATTGCACATGACTGTTGACTGGTAAAACTTCTGCAGAGACATCTGTTGCGAAATACTGCTGGCTGATAACAAGAAAATTGATGGTCCTGGTCATATTGTTGAGACTGACGAAAGTAAATTTGGGAAACGTAAGTACAACAGTGGCTGTAAGGTAGATGGATCTTGGGTGTTCGATAGCACTGACCGAAAGATGCAAGACGTTTTTCAAGGTGGTTCCAGACCGCTCTGCTGAAACTCTGCTCCCGGTGTTGCTGGACAACGTACTTCCAGAAACCACGATCATATCTGATTGCTGGAAGGTGTACAGCAATGTCCGGGATCATTATTTTGCGCATAACGTAGTGAACCACAGTGTCAATTTCGTTAGTCCTGGCGACCCGAGTGTACACACGAACACCATAGAGTTGCAGTGGTGGGTTCTTAAATGGAGCGCGCTACCAAGACACGGTACACAGAAACCACTTTACAAAAGTTATTTTTCTACTTACTGCACCCAGAAACGATATCTAGAAGGTGTTCAGTGTCCATTTCAGGCATTTCTTGATTTAATTAAACGCGTCTATCCACTCAAGAACGGCCCAACATCCCCTGTCTCTGATTTACTTTCCTGGTCAAATACATTAAGACCCGGACCAAGTACTTCCGATTCACCTGATCGGCAGCCAGCAGCTACAAAGAGGCCGAGACTGGTACCGTAGCACCTGCAAAGAAGCCGAGACTGTTACCCTCATGGTCGGACAGAAGCGATTATGAATAAGGTAAGCAGTGCACTTTCCTTTCTTTGGCATTTATGTTATTGCACAATGAATTATGATGTTTTGAACCTACTACTGTTAAGGGGTAGCCTAGACCAATCCACCCGCCCGAGTATTTATGCTAAAAATCTGGGGGGTCCAGGGGGGCAAAGCCCCCTGGCCAGGTCAGGCCACGGCACCCTAAGTCCAGTTAGGTTGGGTTGGTTTACATTTGGTCAGGACACATTATGCTAGGTTTGCTTAGATTTTGTTCTGTTAGGTTAGGTCATAGCCAGTGCCGAATCATGTGTCCGGATGCACTCTTAGTCCCGCCGACCGGAACAACGTAACAAGATAATGCAGAGTAGCGGGTTAGTGCATGGTGAAATATGATGATTTGGGCCTACTGCTGTTAAGGAATAGCCTAGGCCAGTCCACCTGCCCAAGTAGTGCTCTAAAAACTGAGGGGGGTCCAAGGGGCCGGAGCTGCCCGGCCAGGTCAGGCATGGTGCACGAGTCAGGTTAGGTTAGGTCAGGACACGTTATTCCAGGTTCAGTAAGGTTTTGGTCTGTTTGGTTGAGGGGTAGCCAGTGCCGGAGCATGTGTCCAAACGCAACATTAGTCCCGCCGGTTGGACAAACGGATGTAGTGTAGCGGGTAATTTTGTCAACAATAAACGAATAAGGGTAGATTACAGTTTCGTATGCTGGGCCGCCTAACTCATTCTTCCCGACCCCAGATCCCTCCGCCAAGGTAAGTAGTTCTACCTAAACAGCTGACGACCAACGACCCGAAATGCTCCGAGTCCTACCGACCCGACCCGACATGCCCCGAGACCTACCTTGCCCCGCGACCTTCCTCAGTCTCTTCCGGGTTCAAGCCTTGCAAACATGGCTACTTTCGTGTCGTATCCTACCCACGGGGAATTTGCATCTAAGAATCCAGTGACCCTCATGGACTTAGGCGTTTTGTGCCACGAAGAGCGTTCGTTGCTCGTTTACTTAATGAAAAGTGGCCTACTTGGCGATTTCAGCGGGACTTGTGGAAAGTGTGACGAAGGCACCGTCGTCCTGATCAAGCATGGCCAAAGCTTCATTTGGCGATGTAACCTCCAACGATGTCGGAAAATAACATCCATCCGGACTGGCTCATTCTTTTCGGGTTCCCACCTCTCTTTCAAGAGCATTTTGGTGCTGATTCACAGCTGCATCCATGAACTTCCCCAGAAATATGTCCGGATGACTTTGGATATTGGGTCTCCCAATACCTTAGTAGACTGGTTTAATTTCTGCCGGGAAGTTTGTATCGATATTTTGATTCAGGACAACTGGAAAATCGGGGGCCAGGACACATCGTGGAAATTGACGAATCAAATTTGGAAAGAGGAAATTCAACAAAGGCAGACGTGTCGAAAATAAAAAAATGGGTTCTCGGCGGGATTGACAAAAGAAACATTCTTTCAAGTTATACCAGACCGATCCGCAGAAACATTACTTCCAATTTTAATTGAAAACATACACCCAGAATCAACGGTAATTTCAGATTGTTGGAAATCATACCACACTTTAAATCACCATTTCAAAACACACCTTAACATCAATCACACATTACATTTTGTTGATCCCGACGATACAAGCATACACACAAACACAATAGAATCCACATGGCGGGTGTTGAAACGTAATGTTTTGCCTAGAAGCGGTACCGTAAAAACCATGTATAATTCATATTTTTCTATGTATTGCATTAAAAAACGTTACTTAACTAATGTCCCTTGCCCCTTTAAAGCTTTTCTCGAATTAATTAAACGTGCATATCCCTTGAATAGAGCCGTTTCAACACCCGCCAAAATGCGGTCTAATGTCGCCGAAACACAACAATCACGGGATGCAGCCATCCAAACGGATTGGTCAATTACATGAGGTCCTGTTCCCCAGTTCCAGTTGTCCAGATCCGCCGAAAGCCAGTGCCCCAGCGCCAAAACGAAGAAGAATGGAGCCACCAAACCGCCAGTACGGATTTCTCAGACGATTCCGACTTCGAGTGAGGCACGTGCAATTTCGAATAGTTATATATTTACTAATTTCACGGCCCATCTAGGGGGTCCGGGGCGAAGCCCCTGGCCAGGTAAGGACACGCCGTCCTGTGTTAGGTTAGGTTGGTTTCGTTAGTTTTGGTGGCGACCTAGGTCGGTGGGGTCCAGGGGCGAAGCCCCCGCCAGGTAAGGGGGCACGCCGACCTAGGTTCGGTTAGGTCGGTTTCGGCCAGGTTGCGTCGCCATCTTGTTGTATCCGTCTGCCGGTACCCACTGCCACCTGGTGGTGGGTCTCGGCTACGAAATTGGCAGCCGAAACCCACAGCATACGAAACTGTAACAGCGCCACGAATAATGTTTATGTAGGGACGCCTACTGTATGCAGGCTAGTGGGTAAAAAATTTGGGAATTCCATATGTTACGGGCAGTGTATATCCGTCTTTGGCTTCCCCCACCCAAAACCCCGGTTCCCAAGAGGGTCCCCCTTACCATTAGTAGTTTTCCTGTTGCTTTTTTTTTTTGTTGTGCCACCAAATACAGCAGTGGTTTTATTACAAATACTAAACACATACAGAGCTGTTTTTGTTGCATTTTCTGTACCTTTTTTTTTTTGGCAGCAAATTGCCGTACCACAAGTATTCACACGCTCTGTTAGTTTTATTATGTGTGAGTGCCTCTCAAAAACGTAATGTGCATGATATGAAATTGCAACCTACAGTTTTGAAAAGAGTTCATCAAATTACGACTTAGGTAATTCTAAGCTGTAGTTCCGCAGTGAGCTAGACTATGGCAATTGACGTTTTCCTATCTTATTTTACTTGCTTTACAGGAATTTAAAGTAATATATTTTGTCGGCTGGCTGTAACTAAACTGTAAGCAATCTAGCTCACTGCGGAACTACGGCTTAGAATTACCACGACTTGAAAGGTAAGACAATAGCCCCGCCCCCACCCCAGCGCTAACATGGCAAAATTGTAACCCGTGAACACCTCTAGGTTACGTGCTATTGTTTTTTATTGGCAACTTGTAAAATTTGACCGGCTATTGGATGTTCTGCAAGTGACGGAAGCCTACGTGGTAGCCTACTTTGATCTGTGCATGGCAAACATTTTTTCGATCTTTTCCTGGCATTTTCAATGACTCCATTTGGGTTTCGGCCACAATGAATTCGTTGTGTACTTTTCTTACACCGTCAGGTAGTCTGTACTTGAGATGTGAGAAGTTTGGAAACTTGACAACGAATGATTTCCGGTTGAAATCTTGAATGGGACGATTGAAACGAGCAAGAAAACAATAGGAAAAATGTCTCTGTTGTGTGGATTTGGAGTTCGGACCGGAAACAACTTTTACCGATTTGTTTTTGTATAGAGAACCTGGGAACAAATTAGCCTCGCGACGATTGCGTCATTAAAACTACTGTAGCCTAAAAAGTAAACAATGAACACCTTCACAATGATGAAGCTTCAGCAACTATTACAATATTTCTAGTGATTCAACTCCTTGAATCTAATAAACATACATCATGCAGAACACTACAAAAACTTTACGTATTCTTACAGCTCCGGCATACTCCTCTTTGAAACAGTACAGCGGCCATGTTGCACAACACCGACGGTCACACTGGCACTCACCAACACTTGAGTCTTGACTGGACACTTTGATGTGATACGATTACGTTACAACACTGAGCTGCAGAGAGACGTCACTTAGTGCCAGATCGCCGATTTCCTGGCCGTCACATTTTTTCATTGGCTTCGGCTTCAGTAAATATATTGCAGACGGCATTACAAAACCTTATAACTTGAAATAATCATCTTTAATTTAAAACAGTTCAAATCCCTCATTATCTATCATTAACAAAAGAATAACACTAATTGCTCAATGCTAACTCTAATGGCTTAAAGAGGTTTTAATTATTTATAACTATAACACTAGATTACGAGGGCCTTGTAGACCCATGTCGAGTTAAAACTTATTTACCTCAGGTGTTGTACTTTAATACCTCTTCGCTTTCACATTTCTCGGCAAATTGTATTGCATACTATATATACTGCCCTATTAGAGTGGATTATTTCAATATAGAAATGACAAATATAGGAGGTGGATTGAATGTAGAGAGAAAGACTGTCAGAAAAGTAGTCACGTCATTAGTGTAAGGTACTGTACCATGGAAGTGAATGAGATTTAATCCTTGAGACGAGAACGAGTAATCAGTAACTGGAAATTCGGCCAACACCGCCCCCAACCTCTGGTGATACTTGTGAAGCAAATTTAGAAGTGGCGAGCAATCAAGAACCAGAGATGTTGGATGAAAGATCCATATATAACAGGTCAACCAGTGCGCTGATTACTCTTTCAAAGGTCGTGGTCAATGACGTCAAGTAAGCTGATGGTCCTTTTCAAAGCTAGTAGCCTATACCGGTCAAATTCCGATTATTCAGCCTCAGCATTCAGTTGTCTTGCAAGGAAGGTATTGATTGACATACTGACTGGCTGGGTGTTGTCTAGTTTATAAGTGGTTCCTTACTGAATGACTGTACCCAATCTTCGAAGTTGTTATTGGCTGCGAGCCGCATGTAGTTTCTACACACAAACAAGGCAAAACAGAGATTATGTTTAGGACATCTGTGCTTGTCGACAGACAAACAGCTGGCGATTGTGAGAGACATAATAAAGGTACAATGATAAAACATATATCAATGGAAAGGCCAGGAAATTCCACATGTGGACATTTGCATGAGATTCGAGACAGATTAATGAATACAATGCAGTAGCATAATATATGTGAAATGGCGAGACGTTTGGCGTTGTGAGAGAGGTGCGAAATAATGAGCAGAAGATAAGTACTGCTGGTTTATTGATGATGTTGTTTCAGATTTAGCTGGCCTTGTGCCAGCACGGGCTCTTGCTCCTAGAGCAGCCCATAACATGGTTTATGTTGTTTTATATTTAGCTGGCCTTGTGCCAGCACGGGCTCTTGCTCCTAGAGCAGCCCGTAAAAAGGTTTATTGATGTTGTTGTTTCAGATTTAGCTGGCCTTATGCCAGCACGGGCTCTTGCTCCTAGAGCAGCCCGTAACATGGTTTATTGATGTTGTTTTAGATTTAGCTGGCCTTGTGCCAGCACGGGCTCTTGCTCCTAGAACAGCCCGTAAAAAGGTTTATTGATGTTGTTGTTTCCGATTTAGCTGGCTTTGTGCCAGGCACGAGGCCCTGATGTTGTTGTTTTAGATTTAGCTGTTCCTTAGAGCAGCTCCTAGAGCAGCCCGTAAAATTTATTGATGTTGTTGTTTCAGATTTAGCTGGCTTTGTGCCAGCACGGGCTCTTGTTCCTAGAGCAGCCCGTAACATGGTTTATTGATGTTGTTGTTTTAGATTTAGCTGGCCTTGTGCCAGCATGGGTTCTTGCTCCTAGAGCAGCCCGTAAAAAGGTTTATTGATGTTGTTGTTTTAGATTTAGCTGGCCTTGTGCCAGCACGGGCTCTGCTCCTAGAGCAGCCTGTAAAAAGGTTTATTGATGTTGTTGTTTTATTGATGTTGTTGTTTGCTCCTAGAGCAGCCTGTAGATTTAGATGTTGGCCTTGTGCTGGCAGCACGGGCTCTTGCTCCTAGAGCAGCCTGTAAAAATGGTTTATTGATGTTGTTGTTTTAGATTTAGTTGGCCTTGTGCCAGCACGGGCTCTTGCTCCTAGAGCAGCCTGTAAAAAGGTTTATTGATGTTGTTGTTTCAGATTTAGCTGGCCTTGTGCCAGCACGGGCTCTTGCTCCTAGAGCAGCCTGTAAAAAGGTTTATTGATGTTGTTGTTTTAGATTTAGCTGGCCTTGTGCCAGCACGGGCTCTTGCTCCTAGAGCAGCCTGTAAAAAGGTTTATTGATGTTGTTGTTTTAGATTTAGCTGGCCTTGTGCCAGAGCACGGGCTCTTGCTGTTTTAGAGAGCAGCCCGTAAAAAGGTTTATTGATGTTGTTGTTTCAGATTTAGCTGGCCTTGTGCCAGCATGGGGTCTTGCTCCTAGAGCAGCCCGTAACATGGTTTATTGATGTTATTGTTTTAGATTTAGCTGGCCTTGTGCCAGCACGGGCTCTTGCTCCTAGAGCAGCCTGTAAAAAGGTTTATTGATGTTGTTGTTTCAGATTTAGCTGGCCTTGTGCCAGCACGGGCTTCTGCTCCTAGAGCAGCCCGTAACATGGTTTATTGATGTTGTTGTTTTAGATTTAGCTGGCCTTGTGCCAGCATGGGCTCTTGCTCCTAGAGCAGCCCGTAAAAAGGTTTATTGATGTTGTTGTTTCAGATTTAGCTGGCCTTGTGCCAGCATGGGCTCTTGCTCCTAGAGCAGCCCGTAAAAAGGTTTATTGATGTTGTTGTTTCAGATTTAGCTGGCCTTGTGCCAGCACGGGCTCTTGCTCCTAGAGAAGCCTGTAACATGGTTTATTGATGTTGTTGTTTTAGATTTAGTTGGCCTTGTGCCAGCATGGGCTCTTGCTCCTAGAGCAGCCCGTAAAAAGGTTTATTGATGTTGTTGTTTCGGATTTACCTGGCCTTGTGCCAGCATGGGCTCTTGCTCCTAGAGCAGCCTGTAACGGTATGTTGATGATGAGTCTGTGAGATGGGTAGGTTGGATGAAAACTATTATGATGCATGAAAGTGATTTTGGGGGGGGTGATTTTTGAAATGAAAAGATTTAACAGGGAAGGTTGCAACCTCTTTGAACCCTAAGGTACCCATCAGATGAGGATAAAAGTATGATAGCAGTGAGTGTTGGCTAGTGGGAGAGGTCAACAGATGGAAAAAAGAATTGAGTAGTAGGCACAGGTAGCTAGTATGTTAGCTCGAGTTCGGGTCGTTTCGGCCGTAAGCACGTTTACGTGCAAAATAGACACCATGTTTAGTACCAGCCCCTGGGGATCGACGTAAAACATAAAATAATAACGGTAAATACCATAAACATAACGGTAAATACCATAAACATAACGTCTTACATTGTTTTGGATGTTACGGCCTAAGTGACTTACGGCCGAAACGACCAGGACCGGTTAGCTCGTGGTGATCTAAAGCCATATTCCTTGTCTGGTCCTAATTCTTGTGTCTGTATGTGTTTTGTGTATTTGTTGGGTGTTGATTGTGTGGATGGAAGGTGGTTTTGCTTTTGATTTGTTGTCTGGGTCGGGTCTGTTGTGTCTGATTTAAGAACTGGGAAGGAGAGTGGGAGGTTAAAGGTATGGATTCTTTAGAGTTACCGTGGTGGTGGGTAGGAGCATAGGAAGCCTGCAAATTCATGGATGTTTGTCAGTATGTGCTTTGTTATTTGGGTAGCTGTTCTTTCATTTCCTTCATAACTTGTTCTTAACTGTTCTGTTTCTGTACGGGCAAGAAGGTAGTGTTCCAGGGGTTCTTCTGGGATTGTTTCACAGTAGCCTACTTGCATGGTTGAGGGTTATCTACTATTCGTTGCCATGTGCACAGGTATCTTAGCCTTAGCCGATGGATTATGACTGCTAGGGCCCGTGACATGTCTTTGGTTATATTGTGTGGTTTTAGGTTTACGGTGTCCATGTACCATTTGGCGGTTTTTGAGCCACCGAAAACAGCTCTTCTGACTTTGATTTCCTCCTGCAGTTGGCAGTGCTGCTACCTTGTTTTTCAGTTGTGTGAGCGAGGGGGTGATTTTGATACTAATGTTGCTGTGTAGCAACCCACTTTTTGCTAAAGAATCTGCTTCTTCGTTTCCTTGGATTCCCACATGGCTCGGAATCCAGTTTAATGTTATTTGCCTGTTCCTGTTGATGGAGGCTTGCAATTGCCCATATGTTTGATAGAAGTCTGAAGTTTTCTTTTGCTTTTCCTTTTGTTATAGCCTGTATTGCTCCTTTTGAGTCAGTATGCTGAGAGTCTTCTAGAGCTTTTGCAATGGCAGTTAGTTCAGTTTGTAGAGTGGAGGCATTGTCAGAGAGCCTCCAGCATCCTTTGAGGGTTGTTGAGTGGACCCCAGCTGCTGCTGCCGGGATGCTGAGATCTACTGTCAATTTCAGCTGGTTGCACCCACGTAGAGAAGTTACCTCTTTATTCGGACGGCCATAGACGAGTCATTACATAATTCTAGGCTCGTTTATTGAACTAGAATGCAAGATCTGACATACAAGCGTCATTCAAGTATAGCCCCAAATAACAACAATTGAATATAAGAGATTCCTCTAGAAGTAGGCCTAAGGAATGTGTATAGAGCTGGCTGGTTGCCCGGGATAGGCTATATATAGTCTGCATGTGTCCCCGTATATTTTAATATTCTTAATTGCTTGCTTGTTATTTTCATATTGATTGATAGCCCTACCTATACTTTTTTAGGTAGCATTGCCATCCATGACATTTAAGCTACACAATTTTATGAGACAAAAGACGATAAATGATGAATGCACTGCGATGCCATGTAAGGAATGAAAGAATACATTTTATCTTTAAAAATTTCTTGTTTATTTCACTACCAAATATCTTACCATTAAGTTTATTGAAGTAAATAATTCATATATCATTATAATCCTTCAACCATTGGCTTGACATGTTTAGTGATGAAATTGGGAAACACTACTATTCTTTGGGTAAAACTGAGGTTTAATGAAAGTTATAACTTTTGAAAGACATGTTCCTCAGGTCTCGAAGCGATGTTCACCCTCCTGAGCTTTGAGAGAGACTGCAGTGCACTGGCCATTTTCCAGCGCTGTGATTGGCTGACCACTAGCCAATCAGGAACATCGTAAGGGACAGCGCTAGGCACCAAATGCACGGCTGATGTGAATGTACTATAGTTTGTAGGCTTTTTCTAAATCGAGAAAAACTACAATTGACTTTCTGTTGTTAATTGTTGCCATTACATCTGCTAGGCATTCTTGTGTGCCTATTCCTTCTTTGTAATCATAGTCGATGATGTAGTGGTCCTGTTTTCCATTGGAGTCTGTTTAGTACCATTCTCTCTGCGGTCTTTTCTGTGCAGCTGATGAGAGAGATGGGCCTGTAGGAGTTTGGTTCCTTGGGTTTGGGAATTGGTTGTGTGGTTTATTGATGAAGTGGCCCGCTTATAAAGCGGCATGTGGACGTCTGTATGTAACGCAGAGACCGCAGGTACAAAGATTTACAGGTGACCTGAGGTCAAACTATTTCTCTACAAAAAACAGGACAGGTACGTACAGAAAACATAATGATTAACAGTGTCTGGTCTGACATAAAAAATACTCTGTTACATATACATAATGCATGGTCAATTGAACAGACAATAAAACATACAATTCATAATAATGATAATAATATTGTGTTCGTCCGACCCTAGGTCGAATGTGAAGGCACCGCAGGAAACGGGATGTTCATTACAGAGAACACGTTGAGTGGGGACTTTACAATACTCCCCCTGCAAGGCGTAGGTAATGTCTGATCAAAGCAGGCATCTGCTGGGGCGACAGACGGGGCCCCGCTTACGCGATGTCAACAGGAGGGTGTGGTTGCCCTCTCCAGCGCCCTCTAGAGTGGTGTGTTGGGGTACCCTCCTGTCTGGTTTCGGGGTTTTCCGGGGACACCCACGACGTTTTCCTGCACATGGGGCAGGCCAGGGGGGTTGCTATCTCCTGTGGGGGGGCTTTGGGAACCGCCCCCGATGTCCCCCTCCAGGAATGCAGGCTTGAGGCAGTCTATTGATACCCAGTCTTCCCCTCCATGGACGGCTACCTGGAATGCCTTTTTGCTCCTCTCGAGCACAAGGAAAGGTCCTCTGTAGGGCCTGGTTAAGGGTGGCCACACGGCGTCGTCCCTAACAAAGACGTGGGTGGCGGAGGACAGACCGGGAGGCATGAAGGGGGACGTCCTGTCGGTGTAAGTCCCCTGGTAGGGGGTGCACTTCCCAACCCTGTCACGGAGCCTCTGCGTTGCTATGTCATCCCTATCCTCTGCGATGAGTTTCCCCGGGCCTACCAGCGTCTCCCCATAGACTTTTTCTGGTGAGGATGGGTTGCCGTTGGCTCTGGGGGTGGTTTTCAACTCGAGGAGGACCCAGGGCAGCTAGTACTTCCAACTCTCGGAGGTGCAATGAGCCATGAGGGACACCTTCAGGGACCTGTGGAACCTCTCCACCATTCCGTTGGCTGCGGGGTTGTAGGTGGTGGTGCTGTGGTGAGTGGTCCCCAGCAGGTGTGCCAGGGCGGTCCACAGCTCGGACAGGAAAACGGGACCTCTGTCTGTCGTTATATGGTCCGGGACACTGAACCGGCTGATCCAGCTGGAGGGGAGGGCTTCTGCGCACACACTGGAGGTGGCTTCTTCCATGGGCGTAGCTTGGGGCCACCTGGTGGAGTGGTCGACAACTGTTAGAAGGTGTCTTGCTCCTCCTGATGGGGGAAATGGACCCACAACGTCGATGTGGATGTGCCTGAAACGTCTCCTCGGCTGGGGAAACTCGTCCACCCCAGACTCGGTGTGCCACCCTAATTTGCTGGCCTGACACTGCATGCACTGCCTTGTGCCTTGCCCAGGCCATTGTGTCCTTCCGTATGCCATGCCAGATGAACTTCTCCATCAGTAGCCTGGCCGTCGTCCTTCGGAGGTGTGTCACAGTCCGTGGATGATGTCGAAGACCAGCTGAAGACGGGAGGCGGGCACCAGTGGGCGTGGGCGGCCAGTGCTCACATCGCTCAGCAATGTTGACCCTCCAGGGCCGAGGGGCATGTCCTTCCACTTCAGCGACATGATGGCTGTGTGATAGGCTGGGGTCTCTGGGTCAGCGGCTTGTTTGCGGGCGAGGTCCTCGTAGTCGATCCCAAGCTGCACCGCATCGATTTCGATCCTCAAGAGGGCGTCGGCTACTGGGTCTTTCTGCCGGGGAGGTACTTGATGGTGCAGGTGAACTCCACGACGGCCGCGAGGTGCCGCTACTTCCTGGAAGACCATGCGTCCCCCAGGTTCATGAGGGCATGGACCAGTGGCTGGTGGTCAGTCCAAATCATGAAGGGCATACCCTCCAGGATGAACTTGAAGTGGTGTACCTCTTGGTATACTGCGAAGAGTTCCCTTTTGAAGGTGCTGTAGCAGGACTCGGTGGGGCTGAATTTCCTGCTGAAGGCGATGGGCTGAGGGGTCCCGTTGATGACTTGTTCCAGGATGGTTCCACAGGTGACATTGCTGGCGTCCGTCGTCAGCTGGAGGGGAGTGCTGGGGTCCTGGTGGGCCAAAGATGTTGCCTTGGCGAGGGCGGCCTTCATCAGGGAGAAGGCCTTCTGCTGGTCGGGGCCCCACACTAAGGTCTTTGGACGGCCCTTGAGGACCTCCGTCAGGGGCCCATGGTGTGTGCGATCCCCGGGATTAATCTCCTGTAGTAGTTGACTTTACTGAAGAATTCTTGTACGGACCTGATGGAGGTAGGAGTGAGGAACCTCACGATGGCCTCAACCTTTGACAACATCGGGCGGACACCCCCTGGGGATATCTCGTGGCCCAGGAATTCCACCTACTCGACGGCAAAGGTACACTTGTCGAACCTGACGACAAGGCCACTCTCCTGCATGCACTGCAGAACCTTCTGTATGTGCCGGAGGTGTTCCTTCTGGGATCTGGAAAAAACTTGGATATCATCGACATCCAAGTCCCCCAGGATGAAGTCCATCAGCCTCTGGAAGGTCGCGCCCGCATTCCTCAGGCCAAAGGTGGAGAAGGCAAAGACGTAGGACCCGAAAGGCGTGATGATGGCGGTTTTGGGGATGTCTTCTGGCGCTACTGGTACCTGAAAATATGATTTTAAGAGATCTAATTTTGAGAATATTTTAGCCCCGTGGAAGAAGGCTGTTAGGTTCTGCATGTTTGGTAGAGGGTAGTGGTTGGGTTCTATAGTGAGGTTGAGCCGCCTGTAGTTGCTGCAGGGCCTCCAGGTGCCATCTGCTTTCTGCACCATGTGAAGGGAGGAGGCCCACGGGCTGGGAGCCTTCTTGCATATACCCATCCTTTCCATCTCAGCAAAGGCCTCTTGGCCTCCTGAAGGCGCTGTGGGGCAAGCCGTCAGAACTTTGCGTGCGTTGGGGGCCCCTTTGTTTTGATGTGATTATATATCCCGTGTTTGGCGGGTGCCCCCGGGCACCTGATGAAGCTCGGGTTTGAAGACTTCTGGGAATTCCTTCAGGAGGGAACCATACCGGTGGGGTGCGATGGAACAGACTGCGGGCTCCCTGGGGCCCAGCGACAAGGGCAGGGACTGGCAGGACTTGATGTCCAGCAGGCGTTTGCGGCCGACGTCGACTGCCAGTCCGAAGTGGGCGAGGAAATCCGCACCCAGGAGTGGGGTCCTAACGTCTGTGACGATGAACTCCCACCTGTACCTCCGGCCAAGGATGGAGACCGACAGGATCTTGGTGCCATAGGAGAGGATGGGGGACCCGTTGGCGGGTGTCAGGGAGGCGGCCGGGTCCAGCGGACGTCTGCGGTCCTCTCTGGAAGGCGGAACACTTACCACATGGCTCCAGTGTCGATCAACATCATCCTGCCGAAGATGGTGTCGGGGATGTAGAAGCCTACTGGTGGGGGGCCCCAGGGCGTTTCAGTTACTGCTGCCATGGCAGTCTTTGAGGGTGTCTGCCACCTTCCCCATTTTTTGGAAGGAAGAAAAGGCAGGGGGCTTCGCAATTCCGGGCAGCTTTCCCAAACCTCTGGTGGTAATAGCAAAGCCCCGGCCTCTCCCTCTTCTGGTGGTGGGGTGGCTTCCTCTGGGCGACGACGTTGATGCCCTCCGTGGTGGGGTCCTCCGGCTGGAGGCAGTTGATGGGGTGTGCGGGTGTGGACGCCCACTTTGCCGCCTTCATGGAGTCCATCAGCTGCTGCACCACCCTGATCATGTCCTTGACTGGCAGGGTGTATGCCTTTGTGATCTGCCCACGGACCTCTAGTAGTAGCTGCCACAGGAAGATCTCCCTTGACAGGCTGATCTCTTTGTGCCTGCTGCTGCTGTCAGTCTTGGGGAGGAGGAGGAGGTCCTGGAGGGCATGCCACATTTCCAAGAGGTTTCCCTCCTGCCGGGGGTTGAGGGTGAGGTCGAGGGCGTGGGCGGCTCTCTCGGAGACCGGCAGGGAGCAGGTCTCAACGAGAGTGGCTTTTAACTCCTGAAGGTGGCGGGGCTCGATGTCATCATTAACCAAAGGGCGATTTTCTTGTATATCTCCTCCAGGAGGGTGTTGATGGTGATGTCCGCCTTCAACACCTCGTCGGTTAGGCCTGCCACCCTGAATTGCCCCTCGACCCTGTAGAGCCAGGACGCTGCATTTTGATGGGTGAATGGCGGCAGCCTTATGCTGAGGGCCGCCTTTGCTTGGTCCGTCAGGGGGGCCATCGCGCGGGGTGCAGGTACCAGCACGGAGGAGCGTGCTGGAGGGGGTTGCGTGAGGGAGATGTCTGCCTCCAAGAAGCTCACGGTAATTTGTATGTGGTTGGGAATGTCTGTGTCCATGCTCATTCCGCGCTCTCACTTGGAGTGTGAGGGAATGCTCGCGTCAATACATGTATGGGAGCATGCCGTGTGGGTCTGCTAATGAAGCCGGTGACTTGCCGATGAGGGTCGGTAACACCCAAACGCTTTGTTAGAGTGCCGTAGTGTAAGCAGGTTGAGACATACTCAGCAATAGTTGGTTCCTTTAATGTTGAGAAGATGGTTACAGATCAAGGGATGAGCCAGTACTGTCCTTGTCCGGACTCCGTGCAAAGAGATACACACAATCGGGAAAACATATTGTACAACATTAGGCTGAACATTCCTACACCTCCCCTCTAAGATTACAGCTCCACATTTAAAGCAAATAAAACATAAGCATTAATTTCTCCTTTCAATTGCAAAAATTAACAAAACTGGCAGAGGTAATAACACATAAAACAAAAAGGAATTCAGCTATAATAAAGATAGTCCTTCGACACCGCTGAAACATACGTCAAAGGTAAATATGAGAAGAGGAACACTTATTAAACACAAATAAAACGAATTACTCTCTGATATAATCATTGTGCCATTGTGGAGGACGACGTACCCTAGCACTACTTCTCTCTCGATTGGGTACTGGGTGAGTCTCCTCTGAGGTGGTGGGAGTAGGGTCTCCTGAGGTGGTGTGGGTGGTAGGGATCTCAAATGCTTACGATTTCTCGTCGAAATTCTCCCCGCTTCCATCCAACCTTATGCAATATTGGCGGTATCTTTTCTCTTCAATAACCACCCCACTTCTATTCCAGGCTCGTGTGGTCACATCTTGGATAGCTACCCTCTCACCTATTTGTAGGGGGGAAAGATCCTTGGCTTTCTCATTGTACTTAAATGATATTCGTTGCTCAGCAACACTTCTTTCTTTCTCTCTTGCGGACAAGGTTTCTGACCAATGCTCGGTGACGAAATGATGACTTTTTAACATTGGCACCGAATCTCGAAGTTGGCGCCCCATGGCCAGCTGTGCGGGAGACTTATCTATACCACATAGTGGTGTATTTCTATACTGCAATATTGCCTGATCTACCTTATCATTGTCTAGCCCTCCATTAGGTAAAGCATTGCCCATTAATGTTCGTTTGGCGGTGCGCACAGCAGCTTCTGCCCGCCCATTGGACTGGGGATAGTGAGCAGACGACACTCTCATTGATACCCCCCACCTACCGAAGAAATGTTTCATTTCAATGCTCGTTAGATTCGTGCCCTCGTCCACTGATATTTCTTCAGGTGCTCCCCACTGCATAAAATATCTTCTAAAAGCTGGGATCAATCTCGCGGACGTAGTTTTGTTAGCGAAGAAATAAATTTCCATCCATCCGGTCAGTCGATCGGCGTATACCATATAATGCCTCCCTGCTACTTGGAATAAATCAGCCACAGTTCTCTGAAACAGATATTCGGGAGGGGGAGTATATATAATACTTTCCCTTTGTTGTGAAGGTGCCGCAACGTTGCAAGCATGACACCGTGCCCTGTAATTTGCTAAGTCACCTTCAATCCCAGGCCAATAAACCGCCTGCCGTGCTCTCCTGATCATGGAGTCAGTTGACTGATGACCCGAATGTAGATTGGTTGCGATGCGTGTACGTAATGCCTCTTGAACTACCAGACGAACATGCCCCTCATCATATGCATACGTGACTAATCCTTCAATGACACTCAGTCTATCACGTACATTGAAAAAAGGTTTTAGGCAAGGCTCCACTTGAGACCTCGATGACGGCCAACCCCCTTCGTTGACACGTCGCTGCAATAGTAAATAATCCGGATCCTTATCTGCCTCCCACCTTATGGTGGCCCAGTCCATAGTAATGACGTCATCCGCCAGTGATGACATCATGGAGGCAATACAAACTTCGTTCATGAGTTCTTCCTCTTCCTCGTCTTTGACGGTAGTTTCACTGCGAATCACTGGGTATCTTGATAATGTATCAGCTGCCGAATTCTTCTTTCCTGGTATACATCTTATGGTAAAACTATATTGCATAGTTTTCTCCTTCAACCTTAGTAGTCTCGGGTTTGCAATGTCTTTCAGGCTCCTATCCCCAAAGAGTTTTACCAAAGGTCTATGGTCCGTGATTAAGATGAAATTTGGGCATCCCAATAAAAACAACCTCGATTTCCTAAGGCACCATACTACTGCAGCCGCTTCCCCTCAATGACGGCATAGCCAGCCTCCGCCTCCGTCAGGTGCCTGCTGCCACATAATGCCAGTTTCCATCCCCTTACAACAAAAGGGGCATTGAAATCCTCGCAACTGCAGTATTGCTGCAATATAACAAACCCCATTCCTTCTCTGCACCAATCAGTAACAACAGCAGTGCGCCTTGTCTTATCATAATATGTCAGTCCATCGCCCAACATCTTGCAAATACTATCCCGGGCTGCAACAAAACTATTTTGGAGGTGTTGGTCCCAATAAACTTTCCGATGAGGGGATTTCTTGAGAAGGTCCCTGAATGGTTCCATTACTGGTGCTACAGCCACGAAAGGTGCAATTTGGTTCACGAGCCCAAACCAAGATCTTATATCCGTGATCGTTGGGCTGGCAGGCATGGGGAAGTTCTTGATGGTACTATACGCTCATTAGAAGGTCTATAATTATCCCAATCCAGTTCATACCCTACAAACTCTACCTGTCTTTGAGAAAATCGGAATTTATCCGGATTTAGCGTAATCCCATTCTCTCCACATAATTGCAAAAAATCAAAAGTATGCCAAAAGGCTCCCTGACACTGTCGTCATATAACAATACGTCATCTATGCACTTGTACTTCCTATGTACATCGATGATGACGTCATCGAACCTTTTTGTGTATGCATCGGGGGCCGAGCAATGACCCATAGGTGTTCGACAATACTGGTATCTCTCCCATGGTGTAATAAACGTTGTCAACTGTCGGCTTTCCTCATCTAACGGCACCTGGTGGAATCCTGCATAGGCATCAACTACAGTTTTATATGTACGAAGTGGCACACTTGAGACCATCTCAAAAGGAGCACATGTGTGATGTGTTTCTCGTTTGCAATTCTTATTAAGCTCTTGATAGTCCACGGTCCTTCGTGGTTTACCATTTTTCTTTGTTACTACTACCATCCTGGCACACCAGTCCGTAGCTGTACCTGCAGGGACCTCTCTAATTACCCCTAATTTGACATCTTCATCAAGCTGAGCCTTAACATCGGCCTCCCAATGCTTAGGAACTGGTATGGGTGTATGACATGCATGAGGGGTGGCACCTTCCCTCAGGTGAATGTGGTGAGGGGCTCCTTTCATCATCGGCAAAGGGTTTCTTGAAACGTTGAAAGTAGTCTTTGCAAAACGTTGCAGCAGCCAGTCCCTCAGCCTTTGGACATTTTCCTCCATGGCAGGGTATGGCATCTCGCGCTCACGACCAACATCCCCTACCCGTGAGCAACCATTTTCTTCATGCGTCTGGTGGGGGTTAGTCGACACAGGGGGTTTCTGAGTGACGTCATGCACGGTAGCAACAGTATGATTGGGAAACTTTGCATGCACTAGGCCTAGTGATTTACACACTCCCAAGGACATATAAAAACGAGTAGTACCTTGCACAACAATAACACTAGTGCTCACTGATTTATGCCCCAATTCTATTAGCATATCAACAGTCCCGTATATTTTTAATGACTTCTCCCCTGCGTGATTTACAATTACATTACACAGAGAGAGGTTAGGTACCTTCAAACCTAATTTTGGTAACAAATCTACCCCTACTACACACACTTCTGCCCCAGTGTCTGGAATAGCCTCAACAATGACACTCTCGCATGAAAACTCATGCTTAATCTTTATTTTCACCGTCGGCAGTTTCCCCACTGCCGCACATAGGCCTACCTGCCTTTTATCCGCAGGTGGATAAGCAACAGTGCATGATGTCACAGATGCATCCACAATAGGCGCCGTTTTGGCGGGCTCTTGTGTCCCTTGATGACAGAATTTAGCAAAGTGCCCCATAATACCACACTGAAAACATTTAACATTATCAGCAGGGCATTTTCCCTGCCAATGAGAACGACCACCACACTTTTTACACCTGGCATCTGACTTACTGCTGCCAGTTGGTTTCGAACTACCACGGCCCCGGCCGTTTCCCTTGTCACCATTGTTAGACCTATAGCTAGCAATAACTTTACTATCACCTTCTACCCCACTTTCAATTAGGCCTGAGCCTATCTCATCCCTTTTTACCAAACTAGCAACGTTTGCTCTTCCACGAGTGCTAATACTATCCTTTTCTGTGGATTCATAAATTTCACATTTGCGTAACAGTTTCTGCACAGTATTGAAATTTTCCTGATCCTGTAGGATTTCTTGCTTAAGTCCCACATTGCTTAAACCACTTGTTATCCGCTGAACTAACACAAAATCATTCAGATCAGCACGGCAGTGAGGACATTTAAACCCACAATCTAAGGCCAATTGTTGGGACCTGTGCACAAAGGATTTCGTGGTTTCTTGATCGCCTTGTTGCGCTGAAAAAATCTTGTCCCACGCCACTGTCTTATTAACAGACTTCGTTGTAATCTCCTCCAGTTTGTCAAATGCCTCAGAGGACGTTAATGAGTTCCACTGAGCCTCTGAGTGTGTTGCATCTATAGCCATCCTTAGTTTCTCATCGCAGTTTAACCGTATACTGATAAGTGCATTCTCTCCTGAAACGTTTCCTAAGGCCAGCCAATCGCTCATAGAGCGGCACCATTCTCGAAAACTGCTTTGTGTCATCTCATAGCTACACTTATCAGGGCACATCGCCCTAACACCTGCCGAGGCTGATCCATGTGGCCTTCCTTGTGCCATGATGCCAACCAAAGCCTGTAACAAGTCCTGTCCCTCGTTGCGTCGGCGTGCCGGTGTTGCATTCCTGCTTGCAGTGCCCCTGGGGGAACGTCTTGCTGTGCCCCTGGGTGTACTGTGAGGGCCTCGTCTTAGCATCTTGTAGGTCCTGCTGTAGAAAGAGAATCACTGCGCCATGTAAGCAGGTTGAGACATACTCAGCAATAGTTGGTTCCTTTAATGTTGAGAAGATGGTTACAGATCAAGGGATGAGCCTGTACTGTCCTTGCCCGGACTCCGTGCAAAGAGATACACACAATCAGGAAAACATATCGTACAACATTAGGCTGAACATCTCTACACGTAGTTAGTCCATTAGGGGCGTGGGTTGGTTCATTGGGCCAAGACCAAGTCGCCGTTTGGGTCCGTTAATGGCTTCCGGGAACCACTCCAGGGGTCACCACTGTGAGAGAGGTGCGAAATGATGAGCAGGAAGACAAATACTGCTGGTTTATTGATGAAGTGAGTGGATGTCTATGTATAACGCAGAGATCGCGGGTACAAAGATTTACAGGTGACCTGAGGTCAAACTATTTCTCTACAAAAAACAGGACAGGTACACACAGAAAACATAATGATTAACAATGTCTGGTCTGACATAAAAAATACTCTGTTATATATACATAATGCATGGTCAATTGAACAGACAATAAAACATACAGTTCATAACAATAATAATAATATTGTGTTCGTCCGACACTAGTTCGAATGTGAAGGCACTGCAGAAAACATTGAGATGTTCATTACAAACAGAAACACATTTGATACAGAAGATTTGGTGGAACATTATGAGTACATGAGCTTCTTCACAAACAGAAACGTAACAATGGTTAGAGAAAAATAGTTTGATACAGAAGATTTGGTGGAACATTATGAGTACATGGATGCTTGTTGTCGTTTTGTCCAATGGCTTCACACATGTGTGCCCGTAGGATCTTCATCGGTCAATGCAAGTAGTGGTGATTGTGACATGAATCGCAGACAACAATGGTTAGAGAAAAATGAGATGACATCGGCTGATCCTTCAGTAGCCAGCTCAAGGGGGGCGGCAGGGCTGAAGGATGACGTCGGCTGATCCTTTGGCCAGCTAGGGGGACGGCAGCAGGCTGAAGGATGATGTTGGCTGGTCGTTCTTGGTCAGCTTGTCCAGTACGAGTTCGGGGCGGCGTCAGGCTTCCTGGAGGAGGCGCCCAGGGCTCCGTGGTGGGGTGGGTCATTTTGGAGGGTCTGACATCTTTTGAAGTCTCTTGAGTCGAGGAGGCGGTGATTGCCGTCATTGTGGGTCGGACGGGTCACTCGGGGTCACCGTGTAAGGAGAGAGAGGCTGGGTGTTGTCTAGCGGGATGAATGAATGTACTGATTCTTCAGTTGTCCTACACACAGTTTTGTCAATGATGGCTAATATAGACATTTGCATGAGATTCACAGATTAATGAGCCAATGCAGTAGCATAATATATGGACCACCATGCGGTTTGATACAGAAGATTCAGAGTCATGATCTGCTTGCATGGCAATGCAAGTAGTGGTGATTGTACAGTGGTGGTTATTCTGAATTAAGGAGAGAGAGAGAGGGATTTGTCCTGTTTTGTCTGATGACAAGCTCCCTTAGAGTCTCTGTTGTGTACAGTGGTATGATGGATAACTGTTTAGTTTATGGCTGCTTTAATAGGAAGTCAAACACCAAAGGTTCAAACATAAATATTTCACTTTTTCAAGAGATAAAAATATAAAATGGCTTTGGATACAAGCCTGACGTCGTGCTGACAAACTTAATTCCAATAATGCTGTTGTCTCCTCTTTATTTTACAAACCATGGCTACATTGATGACACAAAAACCCAAAATAGGCACATATCTATTAGTCAAGAAAACACCCAATAAAAAAACTCTATATTAATTTCTCAAGGGAATCATTCTTTCATGTCAGTTACTTATAGGACTTTTTGTATGTTGCAAGAATCCCATAACATAAGTTATATAATGACCCAGAAACTGAATCAGGATTGTTTGGAACATTTTTTGGGTGCATTTTGAGTGCGCTCTACGATCATACCCTAATGCTGTAAAATGCAAATTCCAGATGAAACAGTAGGCTATATTTTCGGCGGAGAAGTTGCAAAGACTAGTGGAAAGGCTAATTCCAGCAAAAAAGATGGGAAAATTGAGTGCTTCTCTAATAAATCAGTTTCATTATATATATATATATATATATATATATATATATATATATATATATATATATATATATATATATATATATTATAATATGAGATTATGTGTATGTTTTGATTTGATGTCTATGATTTTGAGATGCCTTTATTTCTTACAGATGACTCTTGTGTTCTGTATTTTGGTATAATTTTCAGCTGCTTCATATGTTTTGAGGTGACTTTGTGATGTATATTCATTCATGTTTATAACACACCATGTTTGTGGAAGTTAAAGTTTAAATGCTGTAGAGAGAGAGAGGGATATTTTGAAACATTATCAGATAACCCCATTTGCTATGTTGACACAGCTGCATAGGATAAAGGAGGACGTAAGGGCCACTTTGCCTATCTGTGATGAGATGACAGTTCTTGGCCGAATGCTTGTTACATGTTTATCATGTATGTCTGTTCTGTAATTATTATATTTCTCTATGCCTTATTATGTGTTCCATATCTGAGGAGAAGGGAAAGGGAGGAGAGATAGGCTGACAAGTTGACGGGGCTTTTTGAGCCAGATCGTTCGCAAATTTATTTCTATTTACCCAGGTGTATATCCAGGGCGGGAAATGTCAATCATACAGATAAGAGCTCTGTCTTGTTTCTTCTGAGCCTTGGAATACTGTGAGTATTCAGTATTCTGTTTGTAGAATAAGGTGTTCTGTGTATTCTTTGAGTATTCAGTGTTCTAGAATGTGTGAGAAGGAGCTCAGGATATTCTAAGATTTGAAGTGGCTAATTGGCAACTTAGTTTGAGGATAAAATCCAGATTACTGGACTAACAGAGTTAGTCTGCTAAGGGATCTCAAAGACATAGGAAACTCCGCCCCTCCCCCTTTCTCTCTCAAATCATAGAAGGGCATAAATTAGTTTATATCCTAAAATAGATAAGTTTTATAAAACTCTCCCACGAAATGTATACTGTATTTGTGTATGATCCTAAAATATTTGTGTTCTTCAAGCATTGTGTTTATATATTACCAAAGGAGTAAGGTAATGTGCTTATATGCTTGTATTGTAATTATGTGAAAATTGAGGTGTTATCTCTGAGTAAGTTTTAGGAAGACATGAGTTTAGCTTTTTTTTTTTTTTTTTTAAGTGAAGGTAATCTTTTGAGAGATTGATATAATCTTTAATCATATTTTGTCTTAGTGAAATATGTCTGTGTGTGTAATTTCACAGTGTTAACCAAAGTTTTGTGTCAGTGATTACTGGTGTTAATTTGCACTATTGAGATTTCAGTGCATACTTATTGTTGAGATTTCAGTGGGTACCTGTATTGATTCCCATTTAATAATATTTTAGTGAACACTTGTACTAGTTGCAGATGTTCAGATTTATATGGTTTGAATTTTACTTAATTAAAGTGATTTCATGATAAATTAAAGTTTTGTGGCTTAATTTTGGTTAAGAAATACGTAAATCTAACACTGTTGTCAAGTAATAGTAAATCTTTTTGAGATTGTGAACTCTGCTTATAACTTTTGAACTTAGAAATAAATTTGTCTGTTTAAAGTTTTAAAAAGTACAGTGTTTCATTTTGACCTTCAGTGATTAAAGATATTTGTGTGTGTGTGTACAAGGTAAGTGATATATCTGTTCGTTCACCTCAGACTTAAATAGGTGAAATAGAACCAGGGGAATAATTACAATATTTGTTGGAGCGATGCCATTTTTCCCCTAGTCTGTTTATAGCTTATCAGTTGTTACCTCACCCATAACTTGATAAATTTAGATTGAATTTTCAAGTGTTAAGCAAGTTTTAAGGGATTACTATACCTTTAGAGTATTCAGTCTTAATATTCTTGTTATGAGGTTTCAAGTGTCTGGCTGAAGTGAGGTAAATTTTTTGGTCTTATTATTTGTGTAATAACCAGGTACTTGATCACTTCGTGACAAAATATTTGGTGCCCATCGTCCGGGAAGAACTAAATAGAATATCACTCTGGTTTATGGTTTATACTGGTGGTGTTAGGAATATTTGGTAGGAGAGTGACCATATAATTGTTTTGAAGTGTATTGTAAACTATTTAGTTGAGTAACCTAAAGAAAATGGCTCTGTTTGAAGTTCAGGGATTTTTAGGCGCTCCAACCATCAGAAAGTCATCTGAATCTCACCTGACTAGGGCACAGTGAACTCTCTTAGCAGTGAACGTAGTGGTAATGTTACTAGTGATATGATTGAGGCACAAATCAAGTGTGTTGCAATCCAAGCATTAATAAGCTCTGGTAAAATAGATGGAGAGTTAAAGGAGGCATATGAATTATTGAGTGCAGCTGAGGTAGAATTTACAAATAAGCTAAGGCAAGAGAATGAGAACGGTGATGTAGAGGCAGAACTTAGACGTTTAGAAATGGAAGAAAATTGGGGTAGACTGAAGGTGCTAGAATCAGAAGAAAAGTTACTAAGGTTGCAGATGCAGGCTGATAAAGAAAAAGAAGATAGAGAAAGAGTAAAACATGAAAGGGAGGTGGAGTTAATCAGAGCTCGATCCATACTATCTGTAAACCCATATAACTCTGTCCAAGGTAATAAAGACCCTGTGTTTGATGTAGTAAGAGTACAGAAGTTAATTCCAAAGTTTACAGAAGAAGCTCCAGATGAGTTTTTTGAGCACTTTGAAAAGGTGCTACAGGTATGGGATGGCCAAAAGATAAATGGTCAGTCTTATTACAGAGTGTTCTAATTGGTAAAGTAAGAAGTGCCTATTTAGCCTTATCAGCTGATCAGTGTAAAGAATACAGTGTACTGAAACACAATGTTACAAGTTTACCAGATGACCCCTGAATATTACAATGAAAGATTCAGATCCTTGAAGAAGGATGGCAAGATGACTTTCTTAGATTATGCTTATAAAGTAAGGAGATGTTTTAGACGATGGTTGGAGGCCCCTAAAGTTAAGTCTATGGACGAATTTGAAGAATTAGTGGTCTTAGATCAATATCTAAGAGGAATTCCTGAACATATAAGAGCTTATTTGAGAGAGAGAGAGGTGAAGAAACTTGATAAAGCTGCTACTCTGAGTAAGGACTGTAACATAATATATCCAGCAAAAAGAATTGTAATGTCAAGTACCAGAAAAAACAATTCACAGGTTATAGGTCTCAGCCGAGTTTTAAGAACAGTGATGTGAGAAACCCTTCTAATAACTATACCAGTATAAAGCCAGGATATGCCCCACAGTAGTGGAATGTTAAACCCTCACCTTCTAGTCTGTTCTCAAGACAGATGCAGAAAACTAATGTTGTTTGCTACAAGTGTGGAAGAGTAGGACACCATAGTCGAGATTATTATAAGATGTAACAGCAGATTAAGCCAGTTGGACAGGTGATAAGGGGTAACCAGGTAAAGCCAACTACAAAGAACAGTGTGGGGAAAAAATGAAACGAGACAAGCAGAGTGCTTAGCAACCAGTGGAAATGCAACTTAAGTAGTGAGTAGCTGAACAGTGAGGAGGCTTGTAAGCCATATATCTATGAAGGTGTGCTGACAACCCCCTCTTTGAGTGTACAGGTACCAGTGAAGATATTACGTGATACAGGAAGTAACCATAGTGTGGTAGTTCATGGTGTTAATCCCCCAGTTGGAGAAGAATCTCACCAGAGATTCAGTTATTTTAAAGGGTATAGGAGTATCTCCTATATGCCGCTTGCATTTGTCATGTGAATTAGTGACAGGAAGCATTGATTTTGCTGTAAAGGACTCACTAGCTGTTGAAAGTGTGCATGTTTTACAGGGTAATGAAGTTGGTGGTGTTCCCTTCGTTCCTTGTCCTATAGTGACAGACAAACCATTAAGGATTAGTCCTACGGTAGAGATAGGAAAGAAAAACCCTCACCTGTTTCCAAGTTGTGTAACTACCAGGAGTATGAAGAGAACTGAGCATAGAAGTGAAGAAACTGAGGATTTACCTGCACCAGAAGGATCAAGTGAAGGATCGTTGTGCTTAGAAGAGCTGTTTCAGGTAAGTGAAGTTTCCCCTAGTGTCAGTAATGAAGAGATTTTTCAAGAAGAAGAGAGTCCTGTTATAGTTGAAGAGACTCAGCATAGTGAAAGTGCTCCTGAAGATAGTAGTGAAGCTACAGTAGCAGAGTTGGCAGATATTGAGGGTTCAACCCTTGAAGTTGGACAAGTGACTAGAGAGAAGTTAATAGAACTGCAGTAGAAGGATACAATGTTAATGGATTTGTTCTTCAGAGTTGTTGACCAAGAAGAGATGCAACAAACTCCTACTTGTTATTACCTAAAGGAAGGATTGCTAATGAGGAAGCATCGACCTGCAGATATTCCAGGAAATGCTGAATGGGGGGAAGATCATAAAATTTTGATTCCATATCCACTGAGGAAGCAAGTTGTAGCAGTAGCACACGAGTCTGGACATATGGGAATCAGGAAGACTGTTGAGAAGGTTATGAAGTATTTTTTTTTGGCCTGGACTTTACAAGGATGTTAGCAAATTTTGCAGGGAGTGTCATACATGCCAGATAGCAGAATGAAACTATTCAAAAAGCCCCCCTACAACTGATAGAAGTTAGAGGAGAACCTTTAGCAAGGTAATAATAGATGTGGTTGGTTCACTTCCGAAAACGAGGAAAGGACATGATAGTGCAGCAGATAATTGCATATTTCATAAGAATCGTTCAGATAGTGAAACAAGCATGAAATTTTGCACAAGTGCTCTTTAAAGTTCCCTCTATCAGAAAAGGGCGCTGGCCACGCAAAAATTTAATATGGCGGCCAAATTCCAAGATGGCGGCCAGTATCGACAGATTTTGGCTAATTTTTCACTAGAATGGCATGTATTTGCTTCTAGCAATATGGTAAAGCTCTTCCATACTATTTCTTGTGAATATTATGTTTCTGTAGCTTCCCAGTACAGTTTACCTTTAAATATGGGGCTATATGGCTGCCAAGAAAAGGTAGAAACAATAATTATAATGAGAAATAATGCCCCTTCAACAATTATCGTTTTAAGCATGGATCTTGGTTTCTGTGGTTTTAGATCCTAATGAGGCCATCTCTTTCGAATAACTCATCAATTTTGAAGGAAAATTAATAAATGTAAAAGAGTGTATGTCTGCACACAACCAGGGCACACTGGTGACATCACTGCTGTGTAACTCAGCATGGGGTTCAGTGCCAGCTAATCCAGCTTTACTAATCCTGTAGTCTTAGACTAGTAGTTGTAGTATAGTTTAGTTTAGTGTCCCAAATGCTTTCTAACAGCCCCAGACCAGCTATAGTTAGATAGCCGCACCTGAATAGACAGGATGTGCCAGCGGGGAGAGCCGAGCCAAGAGGTATGGGGGCTGTACATGATGGTTCATGTACTTACCCGGATGGTGTACAGATCACACGGGACTTAAATGGCACTGGATGAATGATCGGGCTAGGTGTAGGAGACCGAACCTAGTTGAATCCCATACAGGAATGTGTGCTTTGTTTAAGGTGGTAAAAGGATAACCCTCGGCCTTAATCAAAAGTGAAATCATGGCAGAATGTGATGCCAATCCAATATTGAGCAGTAGAAAAACAAACTGGAGTTTGTGTTGTCTTTGTCAGAAGGACAAAAGAGGTGAGCACTTGACATCACCTCCAAGTCATCATGTCCTAGACCATGATGGGTACACAATGCTGGCAAGGAACATTCCCATGTTCAGTGAAATTAATGAAATGCCACTGATAATGGATCCAGCAAGGCTGGATGAAGGTGATGGCATAGAGGCCACTCTCAGGAAAAAATGCAGCAAAATACCATGTGAACTGTCGCTTGTTGTTTAACAACACTAAACTGGACCGTGCAAGAAAGCGACAATCCAATGACCAGACCAACAACACTGAGACTAGTCGTGCAAAACTGCGCCGAACCAGTCATGACAATGAAGTTTGCATTTTCTGTGAGAAAGTGGCACCTGCATCTGATCTCAGACAGGCTAGTACTAAGGGCCTTGACTTGAAATTGCGTGAATGTGCAGAGATACTTAGTGATGGCAAGCTCCTTGCTAAGTTGACTGGTGGGGATGTCATTGCACAGGAGTTTAAGTATCACCATGCCTGTCTTTGTGCCCTCTACAACAGAAAAAGGTCCTACCTGAGGAGCCTTGAGAAAGACCAAGGTAGCACTGAGTCAGAATCAGATGTGTATCCACTAGTTCTGTCAGAACTGATGACATACATTGTTGAAAACAACCTTTGTTCAGATGATCCAGTCACATTTCAGCTGGCAGATATTTGCCACCTCTACCAACAACGTCTGGAACAATTAGGTGTAGAGTCACCAAGTGTAAATTCCACGAGACTCAAAGACAAACTTCTGGCAGAAATTCCAGAACTTGAGGCTCATAAATCTGGCAGAGATGTATTACTTGCATTTCAAAAGGATGTGGGAAAAGCACTTGCTCAATCATCTGATCTTTCAGAGGCAGTTATCATTGCTAAAGCAGCAAATATTCTCAGAAAGTCTATACTTGATCATCAGTCACGGTTTGATGGCACATTTTCTGAGGCTTGTGTACGAAATTCTGTGCCTCCTCTCCTGCTCCAGTTTGTAGGGATGGTTGAGCATGGGGCTGACATCAAGTCACAGTTACGATTTGGAGCATCAAAGTCAGACCAGGCCATTGCACAGCTCATGCAGTTCAACTGCTACTCCCGATACAAAGAGGGAGCAACAACTCATAGACACTCCAAAGACAGAGAAACACCATTCCCAGTCTACATGGGACTCTCAGTCTATGCCAAAACCAGGAAGAGAAACCTGGTTGAAATGCTACATCAGTATGGCCTCAGTATCTCTTATGACAGAGTACTGGAGGTCTCTGCACAGTTAGGAGATGCCACAGTTAGCAAATATGTGGAGGAGGGTGTGGTCTGTCCCCAGTACTGCGAAAAGGGTTGTTCACCACTGCAGTGATGGACAACATCGACCACAACCCATCTGCAACTACTGCCACTACCTCCTTCCATGGAACTAGCATCTCCATATTTCAGCACCCCACCAAGGAGAACACTGGACAGGAAAGACAGCAACTAAAGTTTGCACCTGAGAAAGTGAGGTCGGTGCCTGAATTGCCGGACACATTCACAAACATCTCACCAGCTTCCTTTCAAACAAAGAACCCTGTGCCACCAAACACTGCAATACCAAAGCCACCCACAGATATCTTGGGGCCACAGCTTGCACTGGAGTATCAGTGGCTAGACAAGGTCATAGTCACCCAGGAAATAGATGATGCACAATTCCATCCAACTGGCGCAATTTCCTAAGACACGATGCCAACAAGACAGAGTTGTTCCAGTTCCTGGCAGACAAAGTTGCCCAGATGTCTGCCACAAATGTTGTCATTGCCACGAAAGGGTCTGCTGTCCTCAGCACTCATGAGGCTAGTCTTCAGGGACTGGAAAAGAGCTGTCATGAGGAAGCTGACACCCGCATCTTTCTCCATGCCAAATATGCCACAGAACATGGAGCCAAGACCATCACGGTTAAAGCAAATGACACAGATGTTCTTGTCGTTGCAGTCAGTGCTTTCTCCACTCTCCACAATCTAGGGCTAGAGAAGCTATGGGTGGCATTTGGCCAAGGCCAGAGCCTGCGCTGGATTGCTGTGCATGGCCTGTGCAACTCTCTGGGCCAGGAGAAGGTGAATGGCATGCTCTTCTTCCATGCGTTCACAGGCTGTGATACAGTGTCAGCCTTCCGGAGCAAGGGCAAGAAGACCGCCTGGCAGACATGGAACATCTTTCCAGAGGCCTCCACTGTGTTCTCCAAACTGAGTCACTACCCTCTCAGAGTGGAAGAGAGTGACCTGAAGGTCCTGGAGAGGTTTGTCATACTTATGTATGAAAGATCCAGCACTGCTGGCACTGTGGATGAGGCTAGACTTGATATGTTTGCCAGAAAACAAAGGGCATATGAGGCCATTCCACCAACCAGGGGAGCTCTCCTCCAACACACCAAGCGTGCTGCGTGCCAGGCTGGTTGTGTGTGTGGGGCAGGCCACCCAGTGTCAGCCACAGCCAGAGAACCCTGCTGAGTGGGGATGGCAAAAGTCTGGTGAAGCATGGCAAGTCCTCTGGACAACCAACTCGCCCTTAGCCAAGAGTTGCCAACAGCTTACCAAATGTGGATGCAAAGCAGGCTGTCGGGAAAGGTGCAAGTGCTACAAGCTGGGTCTTCCTGCACAGCTCTGTGCACTTGCAAATGTGAAGTCTAGATAAATATTGCCCTCTCTTCAGTAGATAATCTAGCTTGAGCATCCAACGTGTCATGCTATGCCTACCTTCTTATCCTCGAATTTTTCAAAGGTGTAGGTTGAGAGACCTATACATAGATTGGTTGCGTTTAGTCCGTATTTCTCTTCTTTTCTTTTTATGGTTACAGTCTTAGACACAATGTTGTATGTGACCATACCATTACTATTTCAGTTGAAAATAGCATATTAGTTAAACTGTCTGATCACATGAATATACCATTAAATAAAAACAGTTGGTCTCTATGTCTGCTAGCGCTGTGGATAGAAAAAAAACTTTTATGGCAACCATTTTGTACGCCATCTTGGTTACAATTCATTTAGTAAGGGTTTTCAATAAAATGTGTGGTATGGAACATTTTTATAACCTAAAGTCGAGGTTTAAAAAAAAAAACTGGCATATTCCATCCAATAGATGCTCCCAAACCAGTGAATCTCAACATAGATGGCAGCCATTTTGAAAAATAGCCGCCATCTTGGATTTTCAGGTGGCCAGCGCCCTTTTCTAAGAGAGCGTAGTCTTAGGAATGTTTGTGCCAAATTTCATGCTTGTTTCACTATCTGAACGATTTTTACAGCAATCTGCTGCACTATGAATATCTGTTGACATTAATGTGTCCAGTAACAAGATATCCTGAGGCCATTCCTGTAAGAAGTATAAGTGCAAAGATAATTGCTGAGAAGTTGGTGGAATTTTTCTCCAAGTTTGGAATTCCAGAAATTGTCCAAAGTGATAGAGGAACGAACTTTACCTCAAAATTATTCCAGGATGTGATGAACTTGTTAGGAGTGAAACAACAGTTATCTACTGCTTACCACCCAGAGACTCAAGGAGCCTTGGAAAGGTTCCACCAGACTTTGAAAAGTATGTTAACCAAGTACTGTAATGAATCGGGAAGAGAATGGATTGTTGGTTTACCTTTAATGTTATTTTTTCTCTCCTGCCCTCCCTCTGTTCCATATGAAATGCTTGATAGTTTGCCCTCTGTGTGTTCTAAGCATATGCGGCATGGAGGTAGTAAACTTATATCATCCATCACAATCTGAAAGAATAGCTGATCTGGTATTGTATCTGTGAAGAAAATGATTATAACGTAGTTTGTCAATAGATGACTGGAATTGATGACTGATTGTAGAGTAAACATGTAAACTTTTTCTAGTTGGATATAAGTATCTCATCCACAGAAAGACTAGATCCAAGAAATTTGAAAGTGGAGATAAACTCGGCGTTCTTCTGTACACTTCCATGGCAGTAACTTCTTCTACACTTCCAACAAATGCGCTCAAGATCTAATAAGTATCCAGAAAAGGAAGGAAGGCAAGACTTCACATATCTCCTGACTAGTTTCATCTATAACCTTTTGTACTTCTGAGGCGTCTTTTATCTCCTACTCCTGTATCGGAACAATATAGTTTGTTTGTGTGTTTTTGCAATTCAGCAACAAGATGAACACATCTGTATCTGGTGATTCTGTGACAACAATGGTGAAATCTCTTCGGATATTTGAGAAGCCATATGCTGAAGATGCAAAATAATTCTACTGTCATCCTCCTCTTGGGATGATTTCAAGGCCTCAACCTCATATGTGTCTGTTCGAGATCCATCAGTACGGTGCAGTTTTGACCACTCACAAAGTAAATAACTCTGTTTTTTTAACTTGATTGCACATCTATCTTCTTCCATTCTCCCAAAAAGAAATGTATTAATTGCTCTTGTTCTTTATGTCTGTCATGAAACTTTTCCAGTTTCGGGGAATTTTGTTAAATTACAATAATGTGGTTGATGTCTTCACCTCTCGATTTTAATTGAAAGTGGTACATACGTCAGTAACAAAATCAACCTGGTTGACTTTAGGTAGCTGGTCAAACACTCTCAGCTAGTTCACCAGTTGTAGGCAATGCTACTTGTGCTTGTAATAGCAAAGGTTTCCGCAATGATGCAATTCATATATCTCATGCCTCTGGTCTTCTTGCAAGGACTTGTTCTGTTTCTAGAGCATGAAGGAATTTTGCTTTGTTGGTTTTCACGAGTGCGCCGTCAGCAGTTGCTAAGGTCCAAGGCACCAGTCCAAGTGGATGACTCAAAACTTTTTCCATGTTCAAGTTATGTCTTGTAAGTAGGGGAAAAGGTGCCATTTGGCGTCCTGGCGTCCTGAACATTTGTTCCTCAAGAAAGGGTGTCATTTATGTTTCAATTATTATTATCATTTATTTTATTTTTGTTATTTTTGTTGAAAATAACATGCCTATATAAAAAAACATAAATAGGGTAAAAGGTGCCAAGGCCCTGAACTGATAGTGAGAGATCACATGTGACTCATCAACTGTCAAAGGACTGATAAGTTGAACCAATATAACTATCTGTTATTAATCCCACTTTATCGATAAGAGTCTACTTAGAGGTGAGGAGTACACCTGTTGAATGATCTGAACTGATATTAGAGAGACCCACTGCGTGATTCAACAACAGCTGTGTGACTGATGAGTTGAACCAATATAAACTATCTGTTATTAATCCCACTCTATCGATAAGAGTCTAGTCGCCATTTCGAGCCTTATTCTCAAATCCACGGAATCCAGCAAATACATGTCTATACTCGCCAGATCTATAAGGAGTGGAAAGACGCGGTGAATTCCCGCTTAACGGGTTTCATCTGAGATTCTACTCTACCAGCTGTCCGGAAAAGAAGCGGCGTGTATAAGTCCGCAGTAACACCAGCGAGTAACGCGTTAAAGTCATCGTGGAAAAACTCACTTATACCAATAACAGTCGGTAGTGCGCTGGTTTTAACGCCTTATTTTATGCATGATTGATAGTTAAAACAGGACACATTCCACCAACTTTTCATTCAAGAAAACAGAGACGGATGTTTCTGTACAGACATTTATACCACACAACCGCATATGTACATCGCCTGTTAGCCAGACTGTTCTAGCCACTGTGTAATGTATACTCCAAAGCTATACTCGATATAGCTGTCAGTCAGATTCGATTTACCGGAATTGTTACTCGTGTAAAATCCAACCTTTCCTTCGAAAATAATCGAGTTTCTAAGTAATCCTACATTCGTTCACATTCAGAAACAATTCCCAGATACCCATGATATAGGATGAGATAGGAACCTTGCTTCCTGTCCCAGGCACGTTAGAACAATGCCCGCCATTCCCTGAAAAATGCAAGAGGAGAGAGAATGTGCATGCAAGCCAACGGGCAAAGTTGTTAATGAATTAAAGAAGACTGCTACATATCCTTGTTATATTTACTTGATTTAACCCTCTCGATTCGTCATTCTCTTCTTATTCTTCTTATTCCTCTCCTCGCGCCGAGCCGCGAGTGTACGACACCACCTCCCACCTTGTTCCTGGCGCACCCTCCACTTCCATTTAAAATTGCTCGCCCTCGCGCTTTGAGTAGAGCTGTCACTTCTATGTCTTTTTAAAGATTCCCTGGCGCAACCAATCATTCACTACATCGGAAAGCACCGATTCACAAACTTTAACAGAGTGGTTTAGCCATATTCAACAAAAGGTTACTCCGTGTAATGCCGGCAACAAGGAAACACACCTCCGCCCTCCTATGACTTGATAGAAAACTGAAATGTTCTTTCTAAACCCCTCCCTTCCTTAAAGGTTCGGACAGGAATAATGTTTTAAATTCCACCTCAGAGGGTGAGTGCACAACCTCTCTTATACCCAATCAAAAAAAAAACTTTGTCTCCTCCCCTGTTTTTGTTAAGCAGAGCGAGCGTTTGAACGTTCCTACTACGCAGAGGCTGCGAAAGTAAATAATGAAAAAGACTGAAAAGGGAAGGTGTTTTTATACGTACCTCTCTATCTGTCTTATATGAAGCACGCAGGCATTACTGAATCGTTATTGAAATGGATGCGCTCCCATTCTGGTCCAGGTGATAATGATTGTAAATGAAATTCGTTCCAGGATGTCTACTCAATGCTTTGTATACCGTGACAGTATCCCCTTCCTTACTCACTTCAATTCGAAGCAATCCAATATATTTACTAGTTCACCTCCAAAACAGTCGGTTGAACAATATTCAGTACACGGTCATATGGGCTGTCAAGTAATGAAGTATAAACATCTGCATCTATTTGATCATGATAAAAACCGTAAGACGCAGTAGCGTAGAGAAATGAGAGAGTCGCGTGTTGTCTATATCAATGGTTGACGCAGCGTTGTTAAAGCAAAACAGATGATAATGCTCGCTTAACGAGGTCACATGGCTATCTGTTGTTAGTTCGCTGTATAACTGAATAACATTTATCTTATCTTTAGAAACATTATCTGTTATGTTTCAAGTCGCAAACGACAATTGATTATTTATCGTAATCCTAATGTGACCATTATGTATGCTATTCAAAACTTTGGTTCACATTAGCTTTAGAATGTGTGCGTATGTATGTATGTAACTAGAGCGTAATTCAACTCACCATTCAGGGGATTCAAGAGTGTATAGAGAGCGTACATTTTTCTACTTTTGTACTAAGATAGAAAATAAAACCAAAAAAATGGAGACGGTTTCTGATTAACTTCCAACTCCATTCTTTACCAAACGTGAGGGCCTTCAAAGGGAAGTCCCCTCCATTGTTAGATTTGGTGGCAAGGCGGTGTTGATAACACATTATAGCAGAATGTCAAACTCTCACCGCTCTCCAAGCATAACCTGGCGCATTCGACAAGCACAAAACATCAATTGGTGATGTATATCTCTGAAAGATATACTCGATGCGGGCGACTGATACACTCAGTCGACCGTAAATTTCTAGTCAAAGTAATCGCTATAATGATTACAAACATGCAGAATTTAAAATTTTATCTGCTAGATGGATGAGATCGTCTTCTCGCACGATCGCAGCCATTCCTGTCATATACCCTGATTGTCTTACGTTGTATCCTGGACGAGAATCAAGCACTGAGAGAAGGAAGCAGGTATCCTGTCGAGTGTCATTTCGCTTAAATGTATCAATCAAGTCCGAGAAGCAAGTAGCTGTTGTCTGCAGTGTGTCTGCCGCTGTGATCGATAAATAATTCACCATATAAACAGGAACGAAGTTACGAAGCGTTGAAGAAACAAGAACTTATTTTTAATTCCTCTCGTTTTTCAGAATTGTCTGAACCCTGTTGCGAAGTTTCCCATAACAAGCAGATGCCTGTGTGTCCTATAATCAAGTCGTGTTGATCATCAGCGCCGACCTACTTCGACACAAGAAGTGAGGCTGCTAGCCCGCGGTCTTCGGCAATTCTCCCATAAGTAAACGCGCTAAGCTCATTTATTTTTAGTATTTGCTGAGTAGTGGTGTCACCCAACAGCAGAAACTGTGTCCCGTGTAGTTGGAGTATCTGATCCGTGTTTGTAATTTTTCGTAGACTTTGTATTTTTCTTTTCTCTTTATAGGCAGTGAATATTTTAACTTTTTTTTTTTCATTTAGAGCTCTTTTCCTTCTTTTTGTGAACTTATGAGGTTAGTGTCTCAAACCGCAGCATCTGTAATAATTCCCTTTGGGAGATCAACAGAAGTAGAGGTACGAATAGGTCATGAGTTAATGTAAGAAATACTAAATAATATGCCTCAGGTGCAGAAGCAAAAGCAGCCATAATGGGGCCCAGACCCAGATCTTCAAAAACGTATCTTCATGTGCCTGAATACTATTCAGCCATAGTGCCTTTTCAAGGCTTAGTCAACTGTCAGTTGATTCAAGGGGTCGAAAGCTGGATCACATCCATTGATGCCCATTTGCGAACTAAAAAAGAAGTGGATCCCGTTATACAATTACAAGAGGCAAAGTCATTTATGGACTATGTCAAGTGGGGATGTTGGTTCTGAGCCATGCACTGGTTTGTTTCAGGAGTGCCAAACCTGGGGATGAATTGAAAGTGGATGCAGCAGAGAGGTATGCTGTGTACCGAGTCCGATAGAGTGGATGCAGTACTGGCACAGGAGTATCCTCACCCAGTGTGCAGATAAGAAAGGTGTGTTGACTTTACTAATTTCTAGATCTCAGATTAGTTTCACTTATTAACAGAGTTCCAGGAAGGGGGCTGATTGAGACACTTGTGTTATCGTTTCTATAGATTTTATTTAGACTGAAATAAGCATGGGAAACAGCGAACATGGTTTAGTAGCTACATGTAGCAAGTGTGCCAAGGATTGGGCCAAAGAGAAAACTAAATGCAAAAGACAAATTGGACATAAGGATGATTAAAATGCTACTAACATAATACGAAATAATACAAATTCATATGATGCTAACACTTCCCTGATTTTATTGCAATGCAGTGAACCCTGGCAAGAACTGAGATCAAAAAAATTGATAGCCAACGACACAAACCAAAACGCAATGACTAGCAAGATAAGCCAAAAAACAAATAATTGCAGATAAAGAAATGCAATATACATGTAAAAAAAATTGAGTAATATGAACAAGCAAGGCAAATATAAGAACTGAATAATACTGTTGCTGCAAAGAATATGGTGTAAAGTGATAAACCGTGACTACATCTGTCATGACATCACATTTTGGCAAAGGATTACTATGCTGCAAAAAAATTTATCAGAAGGACAACTACAAAAACTTTGGCATGGTTTCGACTGTCATTAAGGAAATGATAAAGTCCACTCCTGTAATACAACTCTGGGGTGTCTTCCTTCCGAAGCCAAACCTTTGGTTGAAGGTCAGCTAGGATTGTCATGAGATGCCAAGATATTGCAACTTTACCAACCTTCTTCACTACATCCTTTATGAAGTGATACTTCACATCCACGTTCTTGGAATTATCGCAGTTGAGCAATGTCCTCTCTTGCAAGTTTGATTACTGCTTTGTGGACAGCAAGTGATGGCTGGCACCATGCAAAGATCACTTATGCTGATCTCCCTTAAATACCACATAGCCATAGTGCTTTGTGAAGCATATGTATGTAATGCATTTCCGCTGTTGTGTGGATGCGGGCAACCACAGTTTGCTTTTGCACCTCCACTCACAGGTCCTCCTGCAACACACACACCACCAGTCCACTGAACGATTTTCTGTCCACCTGTTGTTGCAAAGTCAGCATCAGAAAATCAATGCCTTCCCACTCTTTCCTGAATACTATGCAGTAGTCACGGTGTGTTTTAGGTACTTTATCAGGATATTTCACTGCAGCTATTCGTTTCTTTTGCTGGCTGAGAATTGACTTCGAGATAACTGACAATAAAATCAAGCCGAGGTCTTGGTTCCGCTTGCAACGCATAGCAACATTCCCATGGCTCTTCTATATTCATGACTATCGCATTCGCGCCTGGTTCATTGGTTGATAGAGAATGCATTTGCACCAGAGGACTGTGTTTTCCCTCGTATCTGTGATAACCCGTGCCGTTCAATATCTGGATCTATATAAGCACACTTGGTCTGATGCTTATGGTATGCCCGCCCTGCAATATCTCAGATAAGAAACTGATATATTTCTCCCAGCTCTCGTATTTCAAACTTGTTGGCTCAACTTTTCAAACCAATCAATATCTTCTTTCTTTCCCACACAGCAATGTCATCCACATATAGTCTCAACATACAATTTCCCTTTCTCTTGATGAGGAATAGGGGCAGGGTCAGCCTCAACTGAGGGTGGGTTGAACTTCATGTCTATAAAGATTTTCTTGATCTATGGTACCATTCTTGTCCTGATTGCTTCAATCCGTAAAGGCACTTCTCAGCTTCTAACACCATCCTACTCTTGTCAACATCAAAACCCTTGGGTTGCTCCAAGCATACTTCCTTCCTTGAAATACCATTGATGTAGGCAAGATACGTCGACATGCTCACACACATCAGTTCCTTCCACTTTACAGCGAGCATCAACCGATGGTTTTTCTTTGATTACAGGCTTATAGGTTTCCATGGTCAAAGCCATATTCCCAAGCAAATCCTCTGTGCAAACTAACCTGGCTTTGTACTTTGTGGTGGTCTGCCACTACATCGTCTTCGGCTTTGAACTTCCATGCCAATCAACACCTTGCTTATGCCTTGGTACACCTCCCCATGTATTCATCTCAGTCAAGCTTCTTAATCTCTTCTCCCACAGCATATTTCCATCTTTCTGCTTGGGGACAGCTTAGGCCTCTTTTTTGGCACACTTTCGGTTCAGTGGATAGGGTTCTTCATCTGGCTTTTAATTTACTAAAACACCAGGGTCGTCTTGACATTCTGCACTGACATTTTTGTTTAGGCACTCTTTCGCCGACCTGCCGCAGGACTGGGACTTCTTCTTGGACTTCGCCATCTTCAGCAGTACTGGAATTTCTTCAAAGGCAGGAATCTGTTCATTTTTTTACGTCTCCATGCCCTCATCTTCACTGCCTTCCTGCCTGTAACTGCCCCTTCTGGTCTTGTTTTTCCTCTGTTTCCTCTCGAGTCTGACTCACTCGAGAGTTGTAGATTGTCCATCTTCTGCTTCCCCTGATCGTTTGGAATTTTCTTTTCTCTTCCATGAAAACCCTCTATGGAATACAACGTCCCTTCTGGATATTACCCTTCCTGTTTCTGTGTTCCAAAGAAGCCTGTATCCATCCTTGTATCCTCCTGATAACCGGAGCATGACACACCTCAACAGTCTTGCCATCAAGCTTGCTTCTTGACTTCTCTCATGGCCTGAGCTCTCAAATCTGAAGGGTCTCATGTGTCTGGCAATCACTGTTTGTGAGTCTTTCCCTGTTGCCAGCTCCAGAGGTATCTTATAATCGATGGCACTGCTCGAAAAGTTCCTATGCCCTGGTTGTAGGCAGCAGTTACATAGCTTCACAGCTCACAGTCTCTGTCAGCTCCAGCTTCAGATAAAGATGGTCCTCACCATTTCCATAAGTACCTGATTTTGTCACGTTCGCTCTCTGCTCTGCTGGCTTATGTAAGGTACACTTTTCATACACTATTCACATGCAGCCAGATAGTTGTCCAACTGTTTCTTGGGTTGTATATTTCCTCCGGAAGTCAGATCTAATTTTCTTTAGGTGGTCCAGAGATTTCCTCATCCTGGTCTTGTACTGAATGAGTCTAGACAATGCTTTCACATCTCTAGACTTACTGGCATTACAGTCAGATACCTGAGTAATCATTAATGGTGAACACACAGCATAAATGGACCCACTCAAACGAAGGGGTATTAAAAGGTCCCATAACATCGGTGTGTACTCAAATACCTAAAAAGGTTTAGATGCTCTGATGTACTTTGCAGGAAAAGGCAGCTTTATGTCATCTTCCTCAATGCCTACATTTTCCACATTCTTTCTTTTCTTTGGTTAGCCAGAACTGAATTTTCTTCAAAGCGCTATAGTTGAGATGACCCATTCTTTGATGCCAGGTCTGGCATCGATACCTGAGCAGGCAGTGCCACAGTAGCTCCCTCATTATCTTTACTAGGCCAATCCAGATTCATAATGTACATCTTCCCCTCTTTCCTAGCAACGAAAAGTTCAATTCCACCCTTAGATGCCTTTGCAGAGTCGCCCACGAATAATATACAGAAGCATTCCTTGGCAGTGATCTGTTGCACAGACACCAGACTGCAGTATAGGTTAGGGACATACATCACTCCTGAAGCACAATCTTGCATTTGCCTAACCACGATTACCCTGTCCTTCCACTGAAAGTCTATGTCCATCACCTATTTTCATGGACAACCTCGCGTTGCAGGTCAGATGTTCTTTGAACTTTAATGTCACAGCACATATGATCTGATGCACCTGAGAGTCCAGAAACCACTTTTCCCAATTGGGATGATTTTACATGTAGTGCATGCATCCACTTGCACATAGAAGTACTGCTTCATTTCTTCAAATTCAGCCACAGAGGCCTGTGGCCTCCCTTCATGCCTCCTGAACTCTTCCAGATTGGGCATTCCCCGCCTTTGTGTCCAGGCTCCTTACAGGTGTAACACTCATTTTACTGTCACCAGAGGTGTTTGCTTCTGAGGCTGCTGATTCTGCTTCTGCTTGAGAACGTTGCCCGCCAAGCCAATGCCAGGTTCTTCTTTCTGATCACTCTGTTGTGCAATGGATAGTTCTTTCTTCCATCATGTTTGTTCTTCACATTTCTTGATGTGAGCTATCCAGATCACCTCAAAGGATCTTACAAAAGCATCATACTCCTCAGGCCTGGCAAGAAAAGCACAAAGCAAGTGGGTCACTTATTGAATCACGCCCCATCTCACCTTCTCTGAATCAACCTGTGCATCTTGAAATGTAATCTGCCACAGCATGATGGTGCACTTATCCAACCCAGCCATTTCCTTGAAACAAATATGAAGTGTAACAATCCCAAATTCACCATACATTTCTTGAGTGTGTCCTAAGCACTTTCGTAAAATTTGGGCTACCTAACACTGTAGAGAGAAAAACAAAGGCCTCGATACCACTCTCAGAGCTCATGATTGACCTGGCTTGTTCTTGGCTGAGCTCTGCAAGGCCTCTTCTTCATTCTCACTATCAGAGTGGATACCCAAAACTCAGGGTCAATGGCATTCCAACAGTTCTTGTCAATCGTCTTGTCGATCCTCTTCGACCACGGGCAATAGTTAGCCCTGTCACACTGTAGAAGAATCTTCTGGAGGTCTCTTCCTTTCTTCATAATCGGCCATCTTCTTTACTTGTTGATGGGAACAGTCTCCAAGGGAAGCTTAGGCTAGCACTTTCTATATTCAGACGATATCACACTTTTCAATCAATCCCAATGTGTTCAGCTCCATAACCTGTTGACTTACTTTTCAATTTCAGATCCCTCTAGATTAGTTTCACTTATTAACAGAGTTCCAGGAAGGGCTGATTGAGACACTGTGTTATCGTCGGTAGATTTTATTTCTAGACTGGAAATGGCGGGAAACAGCGGAACACACGGTTTGTTTACATGCAGGTGGCGCCATGACTGGCCAAAGAGAAAAACTAAATGCAAAAGACAACTGACATAAGCGACGATTGCAATGCTACTAACACAACATGAACAATACAAACTTACACACATGCTAACAAGGTGTATCACTAATTGATCGAGCTGCTCGTAGCAGATAAATTTAAGAGGAATGTGCGCTACCAACTCCTTCTGTTAATGGCCACACGATGTGTACCGCAGGCATGCCGCGAATGAAATGGCAAATAACTGGTATGCCACTGCATTGGTGATTATGCGTTGTTTGATGTCAAATTTCATAAGGCAACTGGCGAGGGACATCCAAAAGTGACAGTGCCATGGCGCAATGCCCGACTTAGATCCTACAATCATATCTTCCGTAGAAAATACTGCTAAACAGTTCCCTGCATGATGCAGCTGCATCACAACAGGTTAAGGCAGTTAGCTCCACAATCAGCAGGTGAAATGCTTCAGTTGTAACGTGGCTGGTCACTATAAAAGGAATGGTCTAAATACTGTAGTATTCATCAGACCACTAAATATAAGCACAAACTGCCATCAAAGGCAGAAAAATCAAAGTGGGAACAGAAGCAATCAGCATAGCACCACACAGTAGTGTCCCCACTGGTAGTAATGTTAAGAAAATATCAATCAGCATCAGTATCAGAGTAAAGAAAATATCAGGGAAAGAAATATCAACACAATCAATAAGGGCACCCAATGTGAACTCGGTCCAGGATCAAAAACAAGCTCTCAGAATTTCCCAGTGTCATGAGAAACCATGACACAACCTAATGGTCTCAGGGATAACTTTAATAATGTTGAGCTGCCAGTAACACATTTAATGTCTTGACCGATCAGCGCTTGGTCAGACGCTTGTAGGCAAGAGTGTGATGCTAATTACCATTGTGGTAATCATTCAGACTTAGACGTGACTAGATACTCACATTTATTCGTAGTAAAATAGGCGGAAGGCCTGTTATTAAAGCAGATAGTAAATTTGTTCCTAGATACTGGTAGTCCTCGTAATTTGATGGATTTGCCATCTCATCATTTACTATTCCCAGATTTTCCCATAGAGAAGACTAATGTTAAACTGGCAGGTTTAGGAAATAACAACTTGAATGTAGTGGGTACTGTCAGAATTCAGTATAAGATAGGTAAAATGATTTTTACCCACGATTTTATTGTAGTAAATGATTAATATGCATCCAGTAGCTATTTCTAGGCTATCCATCAATGTCTAAGAACAACAATGTTATGGTTCCATTAAGAGTGGTATTCTATTATGTGGAATGGACAACTATCTCACAATTTAAAGGGCAAACTCTGATCATAAGGATAAAAACACCAAATGAAAAAGTTACTTACATTGAAGAGCCAATTGGTGTTTGAGTGATATCAGAAATAACCAAGGAACTCATCACAACATTTTTTTCCCAGGTAATATCTATAATTTTAGCCAGTTTATAGGAACTAAACAAATTTTCAGATATCACTGTTACTGCTATGAATAACTCACTGATCTGAGATCAGATATTGAATGAATCAATAAAAGTACATGGTTTATTCAGATCGAAGTTTCTTACACGGCTGATACAACCATCAAGCAGTGATTGTAGTTTAATCAACTGGAATAAAGAGTTAATAATAAGTAAGAACACACCCTTGATGGATGCTGAGGCTCATCATCAGTGACTGTCATGTAGTGCATGCAGAAGCTGATCACTTGACATGTGACAACGTTACCCAAACTGGCTAAGAGATGTTGCTGAGGACATAAAAGACACAGATGTTGAAAGATTTGAGGAGTTACTAACAAAAATATAGTATGTATCTACTAATAACAATGTGTGGCCGTTTTCACAAAATCCAATGTCACGGAACATCAGATGGTGGAAGTTGAAGGGATCCCAAATAAGATCATTTATGTCCTCCACAGACTGCCCAAGCTAAATTCAAATGAACAACAGAGGAAGCCAAAAATGTTTAAAGAAGGTGTAATAAAGAAATCTTTCCACAATTGTCGTCCTCGCAGATCAAAAATTTTGGAGATTTGTGTTGACTCTGCAGGAACTCAATGAGGAAACCTCATCCTGATAGATTTCCCAGTTTGTAACATTGGATGATATTTTTGTTCGGTTTCTAGGCTAATATTCTTATTTTACTCTTATTATGGATCTGTTAAGAGGTTTCATCAGATTCCTTTGGAGTGAGAGTAGTACATAAATATATACTTTAGCACTCAGGGCCATTTTGAAATTTTGAGGATGCTTATTCTAAGTTGGTAAGCAGCATCATCACCTTCACAAATGATTGAATCAATTTTCTTTTGGAGATACAAGGACATCCTTCATGCTTATGGATAGATTTAGTTATATTTCTCTCACATACATTTGAAGATCATCATAAGAATTGAAGTTTGTTTCAAAGGTTGAGGCAGCATAACCTGAAGGTAAACATTAAAACAGACTTCTATAAATAAGGAACCAGTAGCATACTTAGGTTTGTTGTGTCAAAAGATGGTTTAAAGGTGGTACATGACAAGATTTTTAGCTATCGAGAGATTTCTGAACCCACCTCAGTGAAAGGTGTCTGCAATTCTGGGTAAGTGGCTGGATGGTGCAGGCGGTTTGTATATAATCACTCAGTAAATGTAGACCTTTTGACTGATCTAATACAAAGGAACAGATTTAAATGATGTCCAACAGCAGTCGCTTAACACTCAAGGAGAAGTTATTGTCTTCACCAATCTTGATTTTCCAGATTGCACAGTCCATTTTACATTGCTACAGATGCTTCTGATTAGGTAGATGGTGTCCTGCTACAATGGAAACATAAGTTACACCTTTATAGCATTTTTATTCCAGAAAGTTGAAAACCCGCTGAGAGCAAATATACAAAGAGAGATAAAGAGCCTGCTTTTACTGTCAATTTCATAATTTAAATATATCATATATGGCGTGAGGTTAGTTATATTGACAGATCACAAACTCCTTTGTGACTTCTTTAAGGGTTTTGATTTCAGTCCAAAAAGGACGATGGCATATGATAATATGATTTTGTGTTAAAATAGGTATGTTCCTAAAGTGACTGTAATTGCTGATGCATTATCCAGGAACCAGTGACGTCTCATATACATGATCCTTCCGGTTTTGATGATGATCTATTGATGTTACAGTCTGTTAATACATGTTGCTACAGAGAATCAAATAACCTTAGAATTATCAGGGTGATGCTGTGTATTAATTTAGGCTGAGTCATGATGATGTGTTGAGAGAACAATTGCAAGATGAAAAATAAACCCACACACAGAAAACGCTAAAGGAGATAAAAATATCGAAGTCATAAAAAGTGTGTAACAGAGAATTATTCAATAGTTGATGATGTCTTATGTTTGGAACAACTGAGCGAAGACTCTGGGAAGTAGCCTACATTAACAATAAACCAGGTAGTTACACCCAAGAAATTGGTACCATCGGTAAAATGCTGTACACAAAATGTGTTGTCGCACACTTCGGTTTTCCAATATGCTAAACAGTTATCGGAATATGTTTATTGGTCCTCAATGTCTGTGGATATCCATAATTATATTAAATCTTATGAGGTCTGTCGTGTAACTGTACTGTTGTTAAGAAACCATTATCTTTGGGTACTTATCCTGTGCCATATGAAAAACTCATTTGAGAGGGTGTATGTAGATTTGCTACATGATTTACAGGAAACCTAAAGATAAACAACATCTGTTCAGTTGCTATAGATGCTAACTACTTAGTTTGTAGAAATCCTTTTCTTTTTGAAGAATAAAACAGCACAAGAGGTGCTAGAGTCTTTTTATGCCGACATGTATACCCATGTTTTAATATCAGACCTAGACAGAGTTCAATAATGTTTTCTAGTTTCTTTGGTGTTCATTCTAGATATGTAAAAAGATTAATACTTGGTTCATCATCCGGAATCTAATTATTGGTAGAAAGGGTGAAACTGTAAAATCTGATATACTTAAGGCCTAGGTGGCATGGATCCCACTGGGATTCAGCACCCAACAGTAGTGTACAATTAATACTGCTATCATTTGTCAATAAAGATGTCTCATTTAAAGCTGTTTTTATGGAATCAGAATGAGGTCAGCCTTGATGTACAATCCCACAGAGGCTATACCTGACCCATTAAAGAACGCTGTTGATGTCAGCAAGTGAGGTTTGGATATACTTTTATAAACAGTTACCAGACGTTACGTCATTATGAAAAGGATCACATGCAATAGCAAAACCTTGCGTTTTATAGCTGGTGATGAGCTGGCTTTAAAGGTTAATGTGCGAAAGGATTAAAACCATAAATTAACTCCAATTTTTGAAGGTCCATTTCAAGTTTTGAATTGTTACAAATAATAGGTTGAAAATCAAAGAATTTACAAATCCAAATGATGAGAGTCATTATTTTCGCAAACCATGCCTCTAGTTCTGTGGAGATGCGCTGTGATTAACTAAATCCTTGTTTACTTATGTTGCATTGTTTGGCTTAGAATTTCACCTTTTATTCTTTATTTTTCATTTAGCAATTGTGGTTATCCTTCTTAACATGCTTCTACAAGTTGTTCTTTATTTGCAGGTCCAGTCATGGCTTCCGTTTATGTCTTCATAATCATGTGTACCTCAGGCACGATCGCTTTTCCATGGGGAAGTTCCACTTTTTCAGTTAGGTCCTGGGACAATAGTTGAAAAGACCCTAGACTTCTTTTTGTACACTAAGCTTTATGATGAAGACTGGACACCTTTCCATCTGAGATAAATGTACCAGGTTGCACAAGATCTGGTTTTATTTGTGAGAATTTAGAATCCATTGCAAAAATGATTACCTTAATCACACAGACCCAATGCCCTGATTTATGACGAGGCTGAACTTTGCTTAAAGAAGTAATGCTGCTAGTAGACACAAAAGCAAAAGTAAATGAGCTTGAATGGCTCATCCCATACATGTAGTAGAACGCAGGAACTCGTTTGCCGTTGCACCAGTGTTTAAACTAGGTTCAGTGTGCTGGTGCAGGTCTGAATAGCTAACCTGTTGGGTTAAGGAGCTGAAAACATAAACTGAGCTGCTTGAGCAGGAATGCATATTATCGTTCTCAAAGTTAAATAAATAAAGTTACAGACTATTTATAGTTTAGTAGATCGAACAAATGATGCTACTAGTCTTTTGAGCAAGGCATAAGTGATACTCAGTTGTTGGCAACAGACTTATTTATTACTATACGAAGAGGTTTCAAAACGCGACAATATCATAACTTTGGAAGAGAAAATGCACATTATATTGAAGCCATAATCTGGCAGTTAATGGGGTTTTACTTCACACTTGTTGCCTATAAAGGAATTGATGCAGATTTTATCTATAATGCTCGTGATAAGATGGGCTAAAAACTGTTAGTTGAGCTACAGACTTGAGTTTTAATAGAAGCCTAATTTCTGTGAGTGTTGAACAGGGCAAAATATTATTAATTCTATTCCCTTTAATCCTTCCATCCTTGGGAGTCCCACAAGGTGCAACCTTTCACTAGGTCAGGGCTTCCACGATTCCAAAGGTGTCCAATTATAGGGCATAGTTTTGTTGTTTAGGACTGAGGAACATATACGCAGTCAGATATGACGATGACAAACATTACACGAAACTGTGCATCAATTTTCTGAATTCTCTAAGATCTGCTCAGCAGACTCGTTTGTATTCAGCAAGTAGATTTGCCTGTTCTTATAAGTAAATAAAATTGAATAAAATTAAATAAACAGAGAAAATATAAATGAAAACATATAAATAAAAATCGATAAAAAATAATATAAAAAAAATAAAAATAAATAAAATAAATAAAACTATTAAAACTAAAAAAAATAAATAAAATAATTAAAAATAATATAAAAACAAATAAAAATAAATAATAAATCATCAAAAATAAAAAGGGATATATAAAAATAAATAAAAAGTACATAAATAAATAAAATAAAATAAAATAAATAATATAAAAAATATATGAATAAAATAAAAAATAAAAAAAATAATAAACAGAAATAGATAAAAGTAAAAAATAAATATAAATAAAAATGAATGAATAAAAATAAATAAAAGTAAATAAAAAATAAATAATGATGGAATAAAAATTAAAAATAAATAAACAAATATAAAACAAAAATAAATGAATAATAATAAAAATAGATTAAAAATTAAGTAAAAATAATGAAAAAATAAAAACAAAAATAAATAAGATAAATAAAAAATTAAGGTAAATAAATTAAATACATAAAAATAAATAAAAATATACTAATAAAAATATAAAAATTAAAATATAAAAGATATAAAAATAAAAATAAATAAAAATAAATAAATAAATATAAATAAAATAAATTAAAGTAACAAAATTTAATATAAAATAAAATAAATAAATGAAAATTAATAAATAAATAAAAATAAATAAATAAGCATGAATAAAAATAAATAAAAATCAATAAACAGAAATATGAAAATAAAAATAGTTAAAAATAAATAAATCTAATTAAATAAAAACATGAAAATAAAAATAAATAAAAAGATATATATAAAAGCAGATAAAAATAAATAAAAACAAATGGAATAAAAATAGAAAAATAAATAAAAAGTTAAATGAAAATTAATTATAAAAAAAATAGGTTATGAGAATATATCAGAAAACGTTGAACTAAAATCAGTCACGAAAAAGAGGGTAAAATTCCCAAAAATATTTTATTCAAACTTAATAGTTTTTATTTTTGCTTTTTATATGATATATAAATTTTTCTATTTTTAAGTGATTATTAGAATTGATTTTTCCTTTAAATATTGATTGTTTTTTTTTTTTACTATTTTTTTAAAAAAACTCGGTCATATCTGAAAAAATGTTAAACTAATTTTTTATTCATATTGATTTATGAAGTTAATTTTTATATATATATATATTGATATATATATTTTTATATATATATATAATTCTGTTATAATAATATTTCAGTAAACGTTAAACTAAAATCAGTCATCAAAAAGAGGGCAAAACTCCCAAAATATTGAATTCAAATTGAAATAATTTTGAAACATTCTACATATTTCACTTATTATCCTTTTCTTAAGGATTTTTGAAATTGATTTTTGACTGAAATCTTGAATGTTTTTAACATTTTTATATACAAAACCTATATGACCATTTAGCCTTTAAATTTATCTTGATTGTTTTTTTATATTAGATTTTTTTCATAAAGCGTTGTTATAAGAATATATCCATAAACGGTAAACTAAAATCAGTCATCAAAAAGAGTGCAAAACTACGAAAAATATCGCAACCAAATTGAATTTTTTTTTTTTTTTTTTTACTTTTTACATATTTCATTTATTTTCCTTTTTTTAATGATTTTTAAATTGATTTTTGTCTTAAATCTTGAATGTTTTTAACGGTACTTTTATATGAAAAAATTATATGATCTTTAACTTTATTTTATTGCATAATTTAGGTACTGAATTCGTGAAACATTATTTTTAACATAATAAATCATTTATGTTTTTAGATTTAACTCTACTGAATAAAATTTTATTAAAATAAATTATACCAAATATCAAGAAATAAAATTTAAGGTATATAAAATTTGAATGCAATAATAATATAATAATAATAATAATAATAATAATAATAATAATAATAATAATAATAATAATAATAATAATAATAATAATAATAATAATAATTAATAATAATAAAAAACCATAAAAAGTGAAATAAATGAAATATGTAAAAAGTAAACAAAAATATTGAATTTTATTTTAGGTGATTTTTGAAGGTGATTTTTTACTGAAATTTTGAATTTTTTCAGCGGATTTATTTATATAACTATGTTATAATAATATATCAGTAAACGTTAATCTAAAATCAGTCGTCAAAAAAAGGGCAAAACTCCCAATAAATTTGGTATTCAAATTGAAGTGTTTTTTAAACTTTTTACATATTTCATTTATTTTCTTTCTCTTACTAATTTTTAAAATTTATTTTTGACTGAAATCGTGAATATTTTTAACAGTATTTTTATATACAAAACATATATGACCATTTAGGCTTTAATTTTACCTTGATTGCTTTTTAACGGAAAATTTTTTTCATAAAATTTGAAATAAGAATATATCCGTAATCGGTAAACTAAAATCAGTCATCAAAAAGAGGGCAAAACTATGAAAAATATCGTAATCAAATTGAACTATCATTTTTTTACTACGTACATATTTCATTTATTTTCCATTTTCAATGATTTTTAATTTATCTATTATTATTATTATTATTATTATTATTATTATTATTATTATTATTATTATTATTATTATTATTATTATTATTATTATTATTATTATTATTATTATTATTATTATTATTATTATTATTGCATTATTTTATTATTTGATATATTTTTGAATTTTATTTCTTGATTTTATTTCTTGATGTTTAGTATTTTAACAGAATTTTATTTAGTAGAATTAAATATAATAATATATAGGATTTATTATGATAAGAATAATGTTTAAAGAATCAGTACCTAAATTATACAATAAAATAAAATTAAATGTCATATAACTTTTGCATAAAAAAATAATTTACTTTTTAATATTCTTTATTTTTCATTTATTTACTTTTACTTATTTATTTAGCTATATCTGTTCATATATTTTTATTTTATTTTACTTATTTTAAGTCACATATTTTATTTTTATTTATTTTTTGTTAATTTTAATATATTTTTGTATTTATTTTACTTATTTTTAATTGTTGATTTTTATTTTCCTGTTTATCTTATTTATCTCTATTTATTTTATATTATTTTCTATTTATTTATTTTAAAATCATATATTTTCAGTTATTTTATTTCTATCTATTAATTCATATCTATTCAAATTTATTTACTTATTTATTATTATTTATTTATTTCTATTTATTTTTATTTATTTATTTCTACTTATTTTTATTTATTTTTTATTTATACTTATTTATTATTTATTAATTTGTTTTTATATATTTATTTTTTATTTATTTATTTTTAATTATTTTTATTTATTTATTTTTTTAATTATTTGGTTATTTTTATTTATCTACTTTAATTTATTTTTACTAATTTTATTTATTTATATATTAATTTTTATTTATTTATTTATTATTATGTATTCATTCTTATTTATTTGTTTTATTTAATTATCTATTCAATATTTACTTATTTTTATTTAATTACTTTTTATTTATCATTATGTATTTTTTAATTTTTATTTATTTATAGTTATTCTTATTTTTTTATTTGTATGTATTAATTTTAATCTATTTTTATTTATTTTTTTATTTATTTTACTTATTTATCTTAATTCAGTTCTATTTATTTATTTTTATTTATTTGTTGGAGTATCTTTATTTTTACTTATTTATTTTTATTCATTTTTATTTATTTATTTTTAGTTATATTTATTTTATATTTTTATTTTAATTTAATATTATTTAGTTAATATTTATTTTTAAATAATTATTTTCATTTATTTTTATTAATAATTATTTTTTTTTAATTATCTATTTTTATTCATATTTTTTCATTACCATTTATTTTTTTTTATTTATTTTTATGTATTTTAATTTATTTATTTCCATTTATCTATTTTTATTTATTTATTTTAACTTATTTTTTATTTGCTTATTTATTTTTATTTATTTTTTACTTTATTTGTTTTTTATATATATTTATTTTATTTATATATTTATTTTTTATATTTTTATTTTTTATTTATTATTATTTTTTCATTTATTTATATTTTTATTTATTAACTTTTATTGATTTACTTTTGTTTATCATTATTTCATTTATTTTTATTAATTTTTATTTACCTATTTTTACCTAATAATTTTTTTTATTGTATTTATTTTCATTTAATTTGATTTAATTATTTATATTTATTTTTGTTTATTTATGTTTATGTTCATTCTTATTTTTATTTATTTTTTCGTTTATTTTTCTTTATTAAGACCCAAAGTAACTCCTTTCTCCAACTCCTGCCTTGACATCTAGCAGTGAGTAATGCTTTCAATGACAGGTATAGCCTTTCGATAATGCTGTTAGCTTCTGGGCTGTAGGCAGTTGCGTGTATTATTTTTCCCCTAAACTGTCTGCGAGGGCATTCCATAAGGCGGACGTCAAGTTTGCCCCCTATCACTCATGATGATCTGTGAGACTCTGTGTCTGCTGACCCATCTGATGAGAACTTTCACACAACTCTCCTCCATCTGTTGCCATATCAGTATTGTTTCAGGTCACCTGGAATTTCTGTCGATGATGGTGAACAGGTATCTGTACCCCTCAGAGCTGGGTAGAGGTCCCACTATGTCGACGTGGATGTGGGCGAGTCAGCGGTGTGTTGTGTGGAACTCTCCTATTCCACTCTCTATGTACCTTGTTATTTTTGACATCTGACATGAAAGGCATTCTCTCATCCAGTTTTTTATGTCCTTTTTCATTCACCACCAGATCTACCACACTGCTAAAATTCGGGCAATTGCGCAGCCTGATGGTTGGGACAGGTTGTGGGGGAGGTTGAAAGCCTTTTATCTGAGGCTTTCTGACAGGTAGGGGCAAGGGCATCCAGCACTTGTTTCACAGGCGATGGTCATCTCTCCATTGTTGATTCACAGGTCGCTCCATGTAAGGGCGGGGTTGTCCCACCACAGTCACTGTAGATCCACATCATCTCTTTGCGCCTCTGCTATTTCGAGATAGGTTATACCGAGCTGGATGGTGTTGATGCACTTTCTCAAAAGTGTGTCCGCCAGGGTGTTTGCTGAACCCTTTAAATACTTGATGGTGCAGGAGTGTCCAGCAATTGCTGATAGGTGACGCTGTTGTCATGCTGACCATGTGTCTGCTGTTTTTGTGAAGGCATGCACCAAGGGCTGGTGGTCCATTTGTATGATGAACTGCTGTCCTTTGAGCATGTGGTGGAAGTGACAGATGGCTTTGTGGACTGCCAGGAGCTCCTTGTCAAATGTAGAGTACTTATGTTCCACTGACATTAACTTCTTGCTGAAGAACGCCAATGACCATCATTTGTGTCCTGCTCTAGTACCAACCCCATCACCATGCTGCTAGTGTCAGTCATCAACATGAGGGACCTATGGGGTAGAGAAAAGATTAATGTGGCTGCAGAGGCTGTTGCTTGTATTGCTGAAAGTAATGCATTATCTTGAACTTCTGACCAACCTAATTTTTAGGTTTTCCTTGTGAACATGTGTAGGTTGGACTCATGATTTTGGCAATATTTCGGATAAATCTCTGATAATAGTTAATTAGTCCTGAAAATCCCTATACTGCTTTAATTATTGTTGGTTTTTGGAAGTCGGTAATTGCTTTTACTTTCTCTGGGAGGGGTTTAATGCCATCTGTGCTTATTTGATGTCCCAAGAATTCCACCATTTTCTTTGCCCAGTCGCACTTGTCTTCCCTTACTACGAGTCTGTTTTCTTTAAGTATCTGCACACCCTTTTGACATCCTTAAGATGTTGCTTGAGGTTGGGGCTACATATCAGGATATCATCAATGTAGACCAGGCAGAAGGGAAGGTCACCCAGCAGTTCATCCATAAGTCTTTGGAAGATTGCCTCTGCGTTCTGAAGGCTGAAACAGTTGTAGCTGAACATGTAAGTGCCAAAGGGGCTGATGATCACAGTCTTTTCCATATCTTCCTTCACTACTGGAACTTGGAATTATCTCTTCAGCAGATCTATTCTAGTGAAGATTTTGCACTGTTCATTTGGTTGGTTATATCTGCTGTGTTTGGCAATGGGTCTCTATCTTTGTTTGTTTTGATGTTTAGCCGCCGGTAGTCTCCACAAGAGTGCCATGTTCAGTAGGGTTTCGGTACCATGTGGAGGGTAGGATGCCCATGGGCTAAGGGCTTTTTGGAATATTCCTACATTCTCCATTCTCCTGAACACTTGTCTGGCATAGGCAAGTTTCTCCGGGGCTAGCCATCAGAAGCGTGCATGGACTGGGGACCTTCCATTTCTATATGGTGCTGGATGTTGTGTTTTGCTGGTTTGGTTAAGTTGTGCTGCAGTTCGTCTTTGAAGACTCTTCTTGGTAGTCTTGTAGAAGTCAGCATATCTCTAGCGGTAGGGTAGCTGCTGTTGTGGTGATGATGTGGTGGTGGGTTGTTTGCACGGCTGTTGAGGAGATGATACTGGAGCCGTTTTCAGGATCAGTTGTTTTGATGCTACATCCACTAGCAGGTCGCGTGCTTTTAGGAAGTCTGCTCTTAAAAGTGCTAGCATTATGTCTGTGTGATGAAGATCCAACAGTAGTCTTTCCCGTTGAATGACACATTCATATTTCACTTCCTGTATATCTTGAGTGGTGTTCCACTGGCAGTGGATATGTGGAGGGTGATGGGTGGGGCGGGATTGAGTTATTCATACAGGCTGGCTGGCGCAAATGATTTGCATGCCCTGGTATCAACAAGGAATTCTATGTTCAACCTTTTGTCCCTGATGAAGAAACACGTGGAGCCCTTGCATCCATATCTGGAAGAACGTGGTAAACAGGAGCAGCTTCTCTTACGAGGCAACCGGTCTGCTCACTGCTGATATTTAGTTGTTTGGGCAGCTGGTGCGATCCTCTTGCATTTTTTTTAAAACAGGCAGCCTTTGTTACATTTGTGTGCTTTTTTTCCAAATTTCCAATGGAAAAAGCACATTCCCTCTGGTGGTTCATTTTAATTCTGTTTGGTCTTCCCCCTGATGAATTGTTTGGGGAAGCTCTGCATGTGGATGGAGGTTGGTCAGTCCCTCTGGGTCACTGTCAGGTTCCGTGTCAGTTGATTTCTGGGACTGTTGTGCTGCTGCTATTATGGGTGGCTGGGTGGGCTCCACTGTCGTGTGGGCCATGTGTACTGCACTGACCAATTTTAGGAATTCTGCGATGGGCACAATGGAGGTGTTGGGTTTTGTGAGGAAGACCTCTCTCACAAGATCCAGGGTTGACTTGGGTTGGCTGTCTGCAGTGGGTAGTGATATGAGCTGCCACAATTGTTTGTAGATATGCGATGGCCGCTCGTCTCCTATGGCTGCCCCCACGTTGCTCAGGAATTTCTTGGCTCTTAGGGTGGGTGGCATGCTGAAGGATGACTTGAGCTGATACTTCAGTTATTCTTAAACGACAGGGGTTTACAGTTCTGCAAGCCATCCTGCAACTTGCTCGAAAACGTCATCTGGCAGGAATTCAAGGACCACATCTATATTGTGTGCTGAGGAGGTAATTTTCTTCGATCGGAAGATTGTATCTGCCCTGAAGAACCAAGCTTCTGGGTTGTGGTGCGTGAATGGGGGCTAGATGTATGGAGGCGGCAGCAATGGTGTTGCTGGGGAGGCTGGCATCACTGGGGCTGGCTGGGCTGGTCATCTCTGTGGTCACCAATGTAATGAAGGTATGAGTAAGAAGCTGTGTCTACAAACATACTAATTTATTCAAACAACAAACAGATCAATAACTCGTGCGAGCAGAATGTAGTGCCTGACACGAGGCGAACAAAACAGAGGTCAGAGTACAATCAACTGTGCTTGCTGGAGGATGGAAAGATGCACATAAATCAATATACAAGACACGAATGAAGTTATGATACATATAGCTGGAATGCTGACAGTGTAATGCTTGCGCTAAGACTGATATAGTAAATATATTACTATGTAAAAAGAACCAAAGACTTTCGAACACCTGAACGGTGTTCCTCATCAGTGTTAACGTTAAAATGCAAATGAGGGTAGTTTTCTTATGAAATAGTTTTTAAAAATTGGGGGCGGGGCGAGAAGATAACAGCCCATCACGGAAGTGCTGGTTCAGGTGTTATGTAATACCAAATTCAACAGGCAGTTGCGCCAATCTCCTTGATCTTCGTACTTGCGATGTTGCATCTGCCTGCGCTGCATAGGTGCCATAGTCGGAACCATCCACAGGGACGTCGGCTATCTGGAGAGAGAGGGGAAGAGGAAGCAGAGCATCAGGGTTCACACGGTCAACGTCAGTTTTGAAATTAAAATGTTTAATGTAGTGTTTGGCAATAAACCAGTTGATGAAAGGGTCTTCATTAGTAAATGACTTATTATCTTCAAACGATATTCCCATGTTTACGGCAGCACCTTCAACTAATCTTCTCACATGACAATCGTCACTTTTAAAAATAGTTCGTACACCACCCCAATTAATTTTGTGGTCTAAATTAAAACTATGACCTACCAAAGCGCTCCCCTGTGCATGAAGATCATAGGCCCTTCTATGTTCCCTTAATCTTACATCCAGTCCCCTACCACTCTCCCCGTAGTAACAACCATTGCAATTGTATAATTATTGTTTGAAACTGTTAATTACTGTTTGGGTTTAATTGGACAGTTTGTGTATAAAGGTATTTCTGTTGTTGTGGTTATTAAGGAAATAGGTGTAAATGACCAGTTATGACTCCTGAGTTTGTATATTGCTTGTTGTCGATTGTCAGTGATTATTTAAGATGTTCTCTTGGAGAGTGGGGAGTATGGGCAGTTAGTTGAAGTCAAGCCCTCTTGTTACTTACCTCTCCATTAATTGTTGTGTGTCTGTATCCATTATATATATATATATATATATATATATATATATATATATATATATATATATATATATATTTAAATATTTTGGATACAGACACACAACAACCTTTGGGAGAGAGGTCTAATAATCTCTACAGGGCTTGACTTCAACTAACTGCCCATACTCCCCACTCTCCAAGAGAACATCTTAAATAATCACTGACAATCGACAACAAGCAATATACAAACTCAATTAGTCATAACTGGTCATTTACACCTCTTCCTTAATAACCCACAACAACAGAAATACCTTTATACACAAACTGTCCAATTAAACCCAAACAGTAATTAACAGTTTCAAACAATAATTATACAGCAATTATGGCAGGGAACCTTGTAAACACCGCTGTTTCTCTTGGTGCTGTTATTATTCTTGGTAAGGGCTTTTGCCAGGGTGTTTTTATAGGTATAAACAATTTTTATATCCTTTTGGTATTTATTCATATAATCGCCCACTCTTGAGACTTCTTCTTCAAAGGGTAATGATACGTGTTTCTTGTTATTTATTTCCTTATTAACATGACCTATATAAAACCTCCTTTTAGCACGGCTGATGGCGTCAGAAATAAAATGTTCCAGGTATTTTAAGGACCTAAAGGTATCTACGACATAGGAGAGTTCTTCATCTAGAAAACTGGGGTCGCATATACGGAGTGCTCTTAAAACAAAGCTAATGAAAACATTCTTTTTAACTTGCTGTGAGTGGTGGAAAAATAATGAATATAATTTTCTTTGTTAGTAGCTTTTCTAAAAACTGAAAATTTGAAAGAGTTACTGTTTACATCCATATGAATTAAGACATCTAAGAAAGAAATCTTGTGCCATCAACCTCTTTTTCAACTGTAAATTTTATAGAATCGACAACGTTGTTGGCAGTATTCAGTAAGCAGTCTAAAGGTACGTCATCGCCGTAAAAAATAATAAATATATCGTTTACATATCTTACCCACAGAGCAGGCTTGCAGGTTAGGTTACATCTCTTTAATATTTCAACTTACAAAAACTCAACAGGATTTCAATAGGAAAATTAAAAAGATCGCAAATTCTTTGCAGGACCCCTCCCATAAAGAACTTATCTTGTCCAAAATCTCTGGAAAAATCCCCACTTGGCCATATTGCTATGGTTTGCCTAAAATACACAAAGTAGGTACTCCCCTCCGTCCAATAGTTGCCACTTGTAATGCCCCGCAGAGTGTTCTTGCCTCTTGGTTGGCTAAGTCCCTTAGCCAATTACTCGGCACCATATCTGATGCTCACCTAATACACTCCTCCCATTTCATTGATAGACTAAGGAATGTTAACCGTTCCGATGGTAGGATGATTAACCTCGATGTCACCTCTTTATTTACGAATGTTCCGCTTGATTTTGTTTTGGAAAATTGAAAGAAAAGACACGAAGAAGGGATTATCAGGTTTCCTATTCCATGTGACCAATTTCTCGACTTGGTTAGAATCTGTGTTGATTGTACTATTTTCACTTTTAATGATGAATATTTCCAGCAAAAATCTGGTGTTTCTATGGGTTCACCACTGTCACCAGTTTTAGCTAACCTGTGCATGGAGTTCATAGAAGTTGAAATATTAAAGAGATGCAACCCAACCTGCAAGCCTGCTCTGTGGGTGAGATCTGTAAACGATATATTTATTATTTTTTACGGCGATGACGTACCTTTAGACTGCTTACTGAATACTGCCAACAACGTTGTCGATTCTATAAAATTTACAGTTGAAAAAGAGGTTGATGGCACAAGATTTCTTTCTTAGATGTCTTAATTCATATGGATGTAAACAGTAACTCTTTCAAATTTTCAGTTTTTAGAAAAGCTACTAACAAAGAAAATTATATTCATTATTTTTCCCACCACTCACAGCAAGTTAAAAGGAATGTTTTCATTAGCTTTGTTTTAAGAGCACTCCGTATATGCGACCCCGAATTTCTAGATGAAGAACTCTCCTATGTCGTAGATACCTTTAGGTCCTTAAAATACCTGGAACATTTTATTTCTGACGCCATCAGCCGTGCTAAAAGGAGGTTTTATATAGGTCATGTTAATAAGGAAATAAATACCAAGAAACATGTATCATTACCCATTGAAGAAGAAGTCTCAAGAGTGGGCGATTATATGAATAAATACCAAAAGGATATAAAAATTGTTTATACCTATAAAAACACCTTGGCAAAAGCCCTTACCAAGAATAATAACAGCACCAAGAGAAACAGCGGTGTTTACAAGGTTCCCTGACATGATTGCAATGGTTGTTACTACGGGGAGAGTGGTAGGGGACTGGATGTAAGATTAAGGGAACATAGAAGGGCCTACGATCTTCATGCACAGGGGAGCGCTTTGGTAGCTCATAGTTTTAATTTAGATCACAAAATTAATTGGGGTGGTGCACGAACTATTTTTAAAAGTGACGATTCTCACGTGAGAAGATTAGTTGAAGGTGCTGCCGTAAACATGGGAATATCGTTTGAAGATAATAAGTCATTTACTAATGAAGACCCTTTCATCAACTGGTTTATTGCCAAACACTACATTAAACATTTTAATTTCAAAACTGACGTTGACCGTGTGAACCCTGATGCTCTGCTTCCTCTTCCCCCTCTCTCCAGATAGCCGACGTCCCTGTGGATGGTTCCGACTATGGCACCTATGCAGCGCAGGCAGATGCAACATCGCAAGTACGAAGATCAAGGAGATTGGCGCAACTGCCTGTTGAATTTGGTATTACATAACACCTGAACCAGCACTTCCGTGATGGGCTGTTATCTTCTCGCCCCGCCCCCAATTTTTAAAAACTATTTCATAAGAAAACTACCCTCATTTGCATTTTAACGTTAACACTGATGAGGAACACCGTTCAGGTGTTCGAAAGTCTTTGGTTTTTTTTACATAGTAATATGTTTACTATATATAAGTGTGGATTTTTATTATTCAGATTGTTTTTCACGAAATTGTGAATCTATTAACAAGACTGATATATTTAACATAACAATAATATTAATGATAATATATGTACAAAGGATGTTCGAAATCTGCTGTGCTTCTTGTATGCATGCAATTGGCACACAGAGGAGATTAGCCGGCCAGGTAAGATGGGCGGTGTGTGGGTCTATGTGGGACCCTACAATGTATCTCAATTCATACGCTTTTGTATTCTCATAGATGACCACCAGAGCACGTGTCGACACGTTCGAGAAAATAAACCTAAGACAACAGAAATCTTTATATGTCCTTAGGATCATTATACAAATTACTTAGTTAAATACCATGCAAAAAAATCAGGATAAATTTCAATATTATGAATATTTCATTTCAATTTTCTATTTTCTTAAAATAATTTTACTTCTCTTTTTTATTTATATATTCACACTATTTTATTTTCTTTTTATTAATATTTTGCACAATTTTTCTATTTCTATATAGTTTTACTTTTGAATATATATATGATATATATATATATATATATATATATATATATATATATATATATATATATATATATATATATATATATATATATATATATATATATTCTCGAAGGCGAAGGAAAGGGCACCATTATTACAATACGTTTCTTATGCCGACGTTTCACGACAATTGCTATGGTCGCATTTTCAAGGCTGCAATGATTAAAAAAACTTATTACAAAAAATCACATTAAAACATCGATATATAAATTATAAAACAAAATAAAAAGGGGAGAATAGGCACAGGACATACCTAAACCGTAGCAGTAACAAGACTAAAACAAAAGAACCCAGGAAGAGCAAGAAAGGACGAGAGAAGAAAAGCATAAACAAAAGGTTAAGCAATGAACAATTGAACAGAGGTTGTTTGAGAATTTAGTGTTGGGACCGTCTTCTTTATAATAATAGATTCTAATATATTGAGGTCATTTTCATTTTGGGCTTGTCCTATTATAGAAAAATCTTTATAATTAATATCAGTTTTGCACATTTTTACATGGTTTCTTATATTTGAGTGGTCTGGATTAGACAGTTTACATCCAGTTCTGCAGCTTACACCCTTATGAGAATCTATGCGAATCCGTAGTAGCCTCCTCGTGCATCCGACGTAAATCCCACGATCACATCCTGGGCAAACATATTTATAAACAATGTTCGAAGACAAGAGATGGCTAAGACGATCCTTGAATTTAAATATCGATCCGATAGTGTGTGGATACTTGGGTATCAGTTTCAGGTCTACAGCTGCGAACGTTCTTTGAAATATGGCAAGAAATTTCTTCCTAAAGTTGTTGTCATTTGGGTAGGGAAAATTTGCATAATTTTCATTTTCGGTACTGTTGCGATGGTAGGAGTTGGATTCATTCTGGCATTCAACATTTTATAGAGCCTTCTGGAGACTAGCCTCGTAGGAAAACAGTTATTCCTGAAATAAGTAGTTAAGAATGTAATTTCAGCACGCAACATGGCCCAGGTTGAGGAATAGTAAAAGCCCTATGTAATAAAGTTGAAATAGTATTCATTTTGAAGTTGAAAAAACAAGAACTATAGAAATTCATCCCCAACCCTGTAAAAGTACTTTTTGGGAATACACCTGTATAGAAACCATTGTTGTCTCTGGAGACAAGGACCTCGAGGAAAAGGAGCTTATTATTCGTCTCCTTCTCCAGAGTAAACTAAATGTTAGGATGCTGGCTGTTAACAAAATCTAAAAACCGTTCTGCGTCGTGCTCGTGTCGGAACAGAGCAAACGTGCCTTCTTTTATGCTGGGGGGATGGGGGGTATGTGTGTGTGTGCGATCTCCCATAAGGTATTTATGGGCGGAACAGTTTTCTCATGGGAGAGACTGCCTCGATCTTGAGTGGATCATGTGTGTGTTTAGCCTGGTGTAGTGTTTAAAGATCGCTACTATGAAGATACATTATTTACGGCCATAGAACGTAAGTAAAAACACACAATGACATTTATATCTTTTCCAGACTCTAGAAGGAAAACCCCCGGTTTGGAAGCTGTGAAACTGAACGATGTCCACATAGTGAATTTGCCCACTTGTACATTTTTTATTTCTGTCTTGAATATGTGCATTCATTCCAGGTTTTAATATAATGAAATGTTTCTTCCAACAAGAATCGAATATCGTCCTGGGAAGTGGACGAATATTTGGAAGTGGTGTTTTTTACGCTTACTTATGATATGACTTTTATTGTGGTCTTTATGACCTTAATACTTTGCTTGTTGACAAGGGGATTGTTCACTAGTATTGCTTGGCATAAAATAATGACTATGCTTGTTTATGAAACAGTATTTTCTCTAGTTATGTTTTCCATTGATAAAGGGTGTGAATCACCCCCTTTCATGACCGTAGCTTTTGCTGAGTTACTCTCGTTAAATTTGTCAATAAAGTCTAGCTTTGTATATCAGTGTCTCATTTCAGTAGCCTTTGTGTAAAGTTAGGTTTAGGAGAGAAGTTCTGACAAAAGAGAAGGGATCTGCTGACCCAAAGAAGTCCCACGGCTACCAGAGACATCTCAAGAGAAGTGAGATGTTTGATTCTGTTCTTAAAACAGATAAACCTCAATAGAAGATGGCCCTTAGAACCCAGGCCGTTAACAGTGGTTGGCAGCGGTGTTAGACATAGATAAATAAATAGATAGTTATGGATACGCTTCCGAAGAGACATATTTTAGTAATGCTAGTATTGGCATCTCAGAATAGATTTTGATGGGTCAGCGATTCAGCTTAGGGAGTTGTTGCCGAGCGAGACACGGTGAGTCAGTCTTTTTCTTGGGTGCAAAGTCTCTGTGTGGGTTTAATAATGCATCTTGGGGCGCAGGGTTTTAATATGGGTATTAACAGGGCGTTAGTTCATATTGGGAAGCGTTTAGGATATATTAATGTGTATAGTGTAAAGTAATTTTGGTATCTTAACTGCTTGTGTGTGTTAAAACACGTGAAATACGCACGAGTGTGTTCTTTTTCTGCCTTTCTCTCTCTGTCGTTGGTGAGAGGATTCACGTGCCGTTAAGCAGAGGCGTACGTAAGTGTTATCATTTTTTTTATGATTGTTATTTTCATGTCAAATTAGACTTTTCATTACACTGCAACTAATTTTTTGGGGCGGTGGCTGTAGTGACGGCATTGCCTGAGTGACGTGTTAGTGACATCATTTGTTTGGGTGGAGCGTCTTGCTTGCTTCGCTGTACTCTGAGCAGTGCAATGGAATTTTGATCGTGTCTCATATCTTTGTTTTTTATATATATAGCAATCAGCAGTTCGCATCGGCGTTTCGGGTTTAATAAAGAGAGTATTTTATTATTGTGTTATATCTGGGGACTTTGCAAATTAGGTAGGAATTTATTTGTTGAATTACTGTGTGTATACATTTCCTAGTGTTTTTTAAAATCTATTTTATCTTGTTTTTTATAATTACACATTTATGTGTGTTATTTTGGGTGCATACATGCATGTATGTAAAGTGGGTACGGTTGCTATAAGCTTGCTCAGCAATCTAGTCCCCTGGCGACAGGAGAGGCGATCTTGCTTCCTTCTGGTTCGTGCTCAGTATTTTTTGTGTATGCTTCAGCAGGCCTTGGATGGGGTGATAGAGGGAGTGAGTGGTTGCATTGGGAAGAGGGGGATGAATTCTTTTCTCTCTCTCTCTCTCTCTCTCTCTCTCTCTCTCTCTCTCTCTCTCTCTCTCTCTCTCTCTCTGTTCAAGTTCCGTTTTCTATATGTGAGAGTGGAATCCCACTCTCTTGTCTTGGGAAGACTGAATGTTTTTTTTTTTTTTTTTTTTTTTTTGTAGTTTGGCCCTGAAAGACACAAGGCCACTTTGACCCACTTTTGCATCAGCTGTGCGTTTAGCCAGCAATTTTCTTTTTTTTTCACGGGACTTTGGCTTTAATTGGGGGGTTAGTTAATTTTGAATTTAACTTTGGGGTTTCACTTAATTTTGAGTTTAATTAATTGTGGATTTGATTGCGGGTATAATTAATGTTGGATTTAATTGTGGGTTTAATTAACTTTGGATTTAATGGTGGGTTTAATTAACTTTGGATTTAATGGTGGGTTGGATTAGTACCTTATTTTGAGTTTTGGGAAATAATTGTTAGAGTAAAGGGAATTAACATTATAAGTTCCGTGTTGTATGGGAATTCTGTCAGGGTAAATTGTTTTTTCTTGGGTTTTTTCCATAAGGGGTTTCCTTTCGGGGGATTTGAGTAATTTATTGCATTTGTGAAGAAGAAAGCTGCAAAAATGAGGAGAGGAAATAGTGATCAGAGATTCGTTAAGTCTGCACATGGTTGTGTAGGATGCGGAGATTCAGTCCACGGTCCGAAGAATTTTGTTGAAATTCAGAATAGCCAAAGGTCGAAGGTTGGCTTGAGTTCTCAGATCCCACAGGTTCGTTGCTTTAATTGTAATATGCAGGGACACATTAAGAGATTTTGCCATGTTAAATATTGTGGCTGTTGTAAGAGTTATGGTCATCCTTGGCGGTCTTGACCGTCCCGCAGACAGTATAATGGTAGGCCTGCATTTCAGAATTTTGGTAGCTCAGATAAGAAAGTTCCCCACACGGAATTTTCGAGGGGATCTTGTGATTGGCAGACATTGTCTAAAGAACGAGTGTTTGTAAAGGAAAACTGGGTGGGTGTTTCTTGGGACATAGGACTTCTGGGAGAACCCTCAGGGTCAAAGCCAGTCGTCTTTGGTCTGTACATGAGATAAATGTATGTTTTTATAGATACAGGCACCTCTGTTAATCTAATGAATTATGAGTTGTTCAGAACGATGTTTTCCAATCGTTCTTTGAGACCTGCTAAGGATGCTGTATGTTACATTCAAGCAAATAAGTTACAGATTTTGGGTTACGTAGATGTAGATTTATCTCTCGGGGTAGATCTTTGACAGAACCATTTTTGGTTATACAAGGGGGTGCTTTGGGGAATACGTTGTTACTGGGTCATCCGGCATGTTGGAGACGAAAGATCTCAGTTCATAAGGGGATTTGCAGTATAACTGTGGGAGTACCTGGGGTGTTTGGGCTATATGAGGGGACAGATGTAATTGTGGTGGATGACGATGGATCGGGTGTACATGAGGATCCGGGGTTGAATGATCAACATGTGTCGGGGGATGAGAAGTGTTATAAGGGGGTTTTGACAGATGTGGTGTTTGGTCCGGGTGTGGTTGCTATGGTGAAAGTTCGAGTGAAAGGAGTGCATAAATCCAGACAGATGTGTGTGGATGAGTGTAGTGAGAAGCTGAAGGGGGTATTGTGTACGGGTTCTATAAATAATGTATCAAGTGCAGGATACACTTGGGTGGAATTGCTAAATAGTAATGGTTCACTTCGTAGTTACCAGAAGGGTACTTATGCAATCGATTTTGTTGACTGGATTGATGAAGATAATTCAGTGAATGTTGTCGGGGATTTTTGTAGTTTTTCAGAAGAAGAGTTACAGGCTAGAAAGCATGTTTTAGGGATCAGTTAGCCAATGCTGATTATAAAGAATATGCTGGCAGTGTAGAAGACGTTCTGGCCGAGTTTGCGGACATAGTCGCACTCAAAGGGGATAAGTTAGGATTAACAAATGTGTTAGAACACAAGGTTCAGTTGGAGGACAAAGCTAAGCCTATTTTTGTTCCTTCATATAGGATTCCTTTTAAGATTAGAGAGCAGGTAGAGCAAGAGGTTAATAAATGGGAGGAAGAAGGCATTGTCAGGCCCAGTTCCTCACTTTTTGATTTCCCATTGTTGGCAGTGCCCAAGAAGGATGGTTCAGTCTGAGTTTGTGTAGACTTTAGGAAGTTGAACAAGAAAACCATTCTTGATCACTATCCTGTGGCGTGTTTGCCAGATTTATTCGTGGAAATTGGGGGAAAAGAGATTTACTCCTTGATTGATCTGATGCAAGGGTATTTACAAGTACCGCTTAGTGAGGAGAGTTGAGAATACATGGCCTTCTCTTTGCCGAAGGGGCATTATGAATTCACACGAATGCCGTTTGGTTTAGCAGGCAGTCCAATGACATTTACTCAGCTAATGAATACAATTTTGCATGGCTTGTTAGGGAAAAAAGTTTTTATATACATGGATGACATTCTAGTTACCATTGATTCATTATTAGAACATTTAGAAGTTCTTAGGGAAGTCTTTAGGGGGCTTAGATTAGCGGGTTTGAAGATAAGGTTAGCTAAGTGTAATTTTCTCAAGAGGCAGATAGTATATCTAGGACATGTCATATCTAAAGAGGATGTTAGAGTGAATGTGATAAAGTTAGGGCAATTGTAGATTTTGCCACTCCCAAGACTAAAAAACAAATTCGAGTTTTTTTTAGGGATGGCTGGATTTTCCCATAGATTTGTGAAGGGTTTTTCTGTTCTGGCATCCCCCTTGACAGATGTTCTGAGGGATGATGTGCAGTTTGTATGGGAGATGGACAACAGCTAGCTTTCCAGAAGTAAAGACGACGAGAGAAGCAGCGAAAAACCATCGGGCGAAAGAGGCAATTACTGAAGACGATACTCCGCTCGTTGAAATATGAAAAAAAAAAAAAAGAAACAAGCGGATAAATGTAACCATATAACAAAAAAAACAAAATCCTTGAGAGGAGCGAAAAGAACCAACAAGCAGTTTCTCGTGACTTATGTAAAGATGAAAATTTAACTTACGTTAAAGAGAAACCAAAGAAAAAATTTAATTAGTAGTTACAATATATATATAATATTATATATATTGGTAATATATTATATATATAATATGTATATATACATATGAATATATATATATATAATATATATATGTATATATATAATATATAAATATATATTATATCTAATATAATATATATATATATATATATAAATATATATATATATAATATATATACATATACAGTATATATATATATATATATATATATATATATATATATATATATATATATATATATATATATATATATATATATATATATACATATATATATAATATATATACAGTATATATATATATATATATATATGTAATATATATATTAATATATATATATGATATATATCTAATATATATATATATATATATATATATATATATATATATATATATATATGTATATATATATATATATATATATATATATATATATATATATATATATATATTAGATATATGATATATATATATATATTATATATATCTAACTTCCGAGCAACAGCTCGAAGAACAATCCAAGGCGGGTCAGGGAAAGGCACTGTCCTTATGCATTTTATTATAATTTGCCGACGTTTCACAACTCCTCATAGTTGCATTTTCTAGGCTGCAAACAGCGAACATGGCAATCAGTAAATTAAAATCAGAATTACAATTACAATAAAACGTTCAGAATAAAATGACTAAAACCTATCCTAAAAGAACAAGTAAAAGGCTGAGACAACCTACCCAGAAGGAAGTTAAAAACAACTACTGCACTCGCATTGAGTATTACAAAAGAGAGAGGGAGAGAAATAAATAAACAAATAAACACACAGACGGAGAAGAAACAACTCCACAAGACCATCAGGCAATAAACAGTTGTGTAGAGGATGTCTGGGAGTTTAATGGTGGTACAGTCAATTTGATAAGAATAGACTCAAGTATTGTTAAATCATTTGCTTTTTGTACCTGTCCTATTACTGAAAAATCTTTATTTTCTATGAAAGTTTTACACATCTTCGAATGATTCCTGACATTAGACTGTTCAGGGCTGGACAATCTGCTCCCGGTTCTGAAGCTGACTCCTCTATGAGCATCGATGCGAACCCGCAACAGCCTCTTAGTACATCCGACATGTTAGTATTCCTGTTTTCAGTAAAAACATAAATTCCGTCTTCAACTTGTCAAACAGAGTATTGTAGAAGAGGGAGGAATTTCTCCTCTCTTTGGGACTGGACTTTTGTCTTCCGAGTTTTAAACCTAATTACCAATAATTTTTTCTCCCTATAGAATCATTGTTTCACAGGATTATTGACCTTCCTTTTAGCCCCAATATAGATAACCTAAGATCACAGATTTCAGCATTAGCCCACAGCACCTTCAACAACTTGAAAATAAGATGGACCCCATTCTTCGGGAGAGAGGATTGCCTGACCCTTAAGAACTTAGCCAACGATAAGGACATCATTATCGTTAAGCCAGACAAAGGTAAGGGTAGGGTTATTCTCAATAAACAGGAATACATGAATAAAATGGAAAATATTCTTAATGATACATCAAAATTTAAGAAACTCGGCTCCCCTGACCTGTATAATATCACTAAATCCGAGGACAAAATTAACCGATTTCTCAGAACATTGAAACAAAATAATATTATAGACGAACGTATGTACCAAAGTTTGTTCGTTACAGGTTCTTCATACGGTATTATGTATGGATTGCCCAAAGTACACAAGACCGATGTCCCAATGCGTCCAATTCTCTCCTCCATTAACACAGCCAATTATGATCTTGCTAAATTCCTAGTACCTATTCTGGAACCATTAACTAGAGGCCCTAACACCTTAACGTGCTCTACCGACTTCAAGGAGGAAATTATTAAACAGGACTCTGACTTATTCACGGTTAGCCTGGACGTCGAATCCCTGTTCACCAATATCGCTGTGGGGGAAACAGTTCAGACTATTTTAAATAAGCTTTTTCCTGATGACGATGTCTTATTTCATAATTTCAACAAGAATCATTTTAAACAATTTTTAGAGTTGGCCGTGCTGGACACAGTCTTTATTTTTAATGGCGTTTTGTATAAACAGGTGGAAGGAATGGCCATGGGAAATCCTTTGGGACCTACAGTACGTTTGCCAACATTTTTATGAACTCTCTGGAAGAGCACATAATGGACGCCTGTCCCTTGTCCTTCCTCCCTTTATTTTATAAACGTTATGTTGACACGTTTGTCTTATTTAAACGAGATTTTAATGCAGACTCTCTCTTGGAATTCGTAAATACCCAACACCCTAACATAAAATTTACTTTAGCAAGCTCCCATTTTTGGACGTTCTGGTGTCCAGGCACTCGGTAGGATTCTACACTGGCATGTATCGTAAAGATACGTTTACGGGTTTGGGTATGAATTTTTATAGCTCTTGCTTTTTCAGTTTTAAATTAAATGCTCTTTCTACCCTCCTCCACAGGGCTTTTACTCTGTCATCTAATTGGCTAACTTTTCACGACGAAATAACATATCTCACTAATTATTTCAGGAACAAGTGTTTTCCATCCAAACTGTTTTTTAAACAGTTAAATAGTGTGTTGAACAAGAAGATGGCACCACCTCCTCTATATTACACCGTCCCTAAGATGAATTTATAAGCAGCGTTTCCCTATATGCAAGATGATTCTTTCAGGAAGAAATTTCTCAACATCATTCGAAAGGAATTACCGGCCCTTAACCTCAAGCTCATCCCGAAGAACCCGCGAACAGTTGGCGCTCTCTTCAAGTTTAAAGGCCAGCTCAGTCCCTTATTTGCATCCAACGTTGTATGTAAGTACAAGTGCCCCAGATGTAGTCAGGGGATCTATGTCGGATGTACTAAGAGGCTGTTGCGAGTTCGCATCGATGCTCATAGAGGAGTCAGCTTCAGAACCGGGAGCAGATTGTCCAGCCCTGAACAGTCTAATGTCAGGAATCATTCGAAGATGTGTAAAACTTTCATAGAAAATAAAGATTTTTCAGTAATAGGATAGGTACAAAAAGCAAATGATTTAACAATACTTGAGTCTATTCTTATCGAATTGACTGTACCACCATTAAACTCCCAGACATCCTCTACACAACTGTTTATTGCCTGATGGTCTTGTGGAGTTGTTTCTTCTCCGTCTGTGTGTTTATTTATTTATTTATTTCTCTCCTCTCTCTTTTGTAATGCATAATGCAGTGCAGTAGTTGTTTTTAACTTCCTTCTGGGTAGGTTGTCTCAGCCTTTACTTGTTCTTTTAGGATAGGTTTTAGTCATTTTATTCTGAACTTTTTATTGTAATTGTAATTCTGATTTGTGATTTTGATTTTAATTTACTGATTGCCATGTTCGCTGTTTGCAGCCTAGAAAATGCAACTATGAGGAGTTGCGAAACGTCGGCAAATTATAATAAATGCATAATGGCAGTGCCTTTCCCTGACCTGCCTTAGATTATATATATATATATACACACACATATATATATATATATATATATATATATATATATATATATATATATATATATATATATATATATATATATATATATTTGTGTGTGTGTGTGTATATATATATATATATATATATATATATATATATATATATATATATATATATATATATATATATATATATATATATATGAATCCCACAGGAAAAAGACAGGCGGAAGTTCAGTAGTACCAAGCGCTTTCACGTTTATTGACGCATCGTCGGGGCACAAATGAGACACAAATATGAAGAAGGTTACAAAGTAAACAAAAAGAACAAGAAATACCAGATGGTCAATTGTCAAAGGGTAATAAACAGAAAGTTAATCCAGGATAATCCGGGATCGAGCTGTCACAAACTGAACCTAAGACCAAACAAAATGGCATACTAAAGTTTAGGCTTACAAAATCCAAAAAACATGTATAACCTTGAATACCAGATGGATAATTGCCAGGGGTTAAAAAGAAAAGGTTAATCCACGGCAAATCCGGGATCACGCGGTCACAAACTAATCCAAATATATACTTAACCATAAGGAAAACGGAATATTACCCATTCAAATTGCAGTCACGTATAAAAATTATTAATGTTAATTTTGCTTATATTTATTAACAACTTTTTTAATTATTAAAGCATCAAGTTTAAATAAACCAAGACTTAAATTTAGAACACTTTCATTATTTGACTTAATAAAACAAGATTCGATGATATTCCTTTAACTGTGTCATTGCACGGGACTAAAGGTCTTGCTTTACTCCAGTTAATAGGATGATCTAAATCTCTCATATGTACGAATAATGCATTCGATATTTGGCCAGTTCTCACAGAATATTGGTGTTGTTTGATTCGTTGTGAAAGTGATTTTCCAGTTTGTCCATAATAAATTTTATCACATTTTTTACAAGGAATTTCATAGATGCAGCCAGAAACATCCTTAGGAGAATTTTTTATCACTAAACTCTTAACATTAAAATTACTGAAAACAACATTTATGTTGAAAAGCTTTAAAATTCTAGGAATTTGTAAAAACCGTTCGTCATACGGTAATTTGAGAATATTATGCTTACTGAATTCAAGTTTGTTATTAGTTAAATAAAATGTTTTCCTGGCTCTTTTCCATGCTACATCTACAAAGGTCCTTGGGTATTTAAGTTTCAAAGCAATATCATAAATAGTTTTGATCTCAGCATCAATGAACTGCGGGCTACAAACACGTAAAGCCCTTAAGAACATTCCAGAAAAAACAGAGAATTTAACATTATGATGGTGATTGGAATAATAATGAACAAAAGAGGCAATGTTAGTTGATTTTCGAAGACTGAAAAGGTGAAATTTCTATCATGTCTATGGACAGTTACATCAAGAAAATTCAAATTACAATTTCTTTCTTCCTCTACAGTAAATTTTATTGAAGGGAATAAATTATTTAGCTTGACGAGAAATTCCTGGAGATTTTCGTGAACTGGCCAGATACAAAAATGTCATCTACATACCTAAACCATATACTTTTTGGGGCAAAATTTTGCAAGAATTTTGTCTAAAAATTCCATGTAAATATTGCTAGGACAGGAAATAGGGATTACCCATAGCCATACCAAACTTTTGTACAAAAAAACTCCCCATTGAAACTAATTTTACTATCTTTGATACATAACCTTATAAGTTTTGTGAGGTTTGCTACAGTTAAGGGAATGTCATAACTTACTAATTCTTCCTCTAAAAATTCCAGTAAATCATCTACCGGCATTTTTGTAAATAAAGAGACAACATCAAAACTAACCATAGTAAAATCAAATTTCAAATTCAAACTATTCAATTTGTCTATAAAGTCGACATTATTTTTTATATTCGTATTAGGAATGTTTCCTACCAATGGTGTAAGAATTTTTACAAGCCATTTAGATAAGTTATACGAAACTGAGCTTGCTGAACTAATGATTGGTCTAATATGGTTATTGATTTTGTGCGTCTTGACTAAACCGTAGAGATATGGTAGGGAGGGGCGCTGAGTGGTAAACTGTTTAATTAAATGGTCAGAGCCCTTAAAAATGGATTTAATTTGTTTGCTAAAATGAGAGTTAACTGCCTGTGTGGGATCTGACCTCAGTTTCGTATAAGTTTCACTATCATTCAATAATGCCATTATTTTATTTATGTAGTCACTTTTATTCATTATTACCACTGCATTAGACTTATCTGCCTTTATTACTTGTAATGTTTCGTCTTTTTTAAGGTTTTTGTATGCCTGGAGAAATCGTACGGGAACATTTGGGGAAGAAGGCTTGGCCATAGCACCATACACAATACCTTTACAAATATTGATGTCATAAGGACATAAATCATGACTAAATTTTTCCAAATAACAAAATGATTTTGAAATGTTAACATAGTCTAGGTTACCGTCAGAACCACCAAAACTTAATCCAAAACTTAAAGCCGCTGTCGTAGCACTATCCACTGGTTTGTCTGATAAATTAACAATAAAGTTCACGTTGGCATGTTTAGTCCAGTCGCTTTCAGCAATAAGGTTCTTCAGCTTGATTACCGTATGATGAAAGGTTTTTACAAATTCCTAGAATTTTAAAGCTTTTCAACATAAATGTGTTTTCAGTAATTTTAATGTTAAGAGTTTATTGATAAAAAAATTCTCCTAAAGATGTTTCTGGCTGCATCTATGAAATTCCTTGTAAAAAATGTGATAAAATATATTATGGACAAACTGGAAAACCACTTTCACAAAGAATCAAACAACACCAATATTCTGTGAGAACTGGCCAAATATCGAATGCATTATTCGTACATATGAGAGATTTAGATCATCCTATTAACTGGAGTAAAGCAAGACCTTTAGTCCCGTGCAATGACACAGTTAAAAGGAATATCATCGAATCTTGTTTTATTAAGTCAAATAATGAAAGTGTTCTAAATTTAAGTCTTGGTTTATTTAAACTTGATGCTTTAATAATTAAAAAAGTTGTTGATAAATATAAGCAAAATTAACATTAATAATTTTTATACGTGACTGCAATTTGAATGGGTAATATTCCGTTTTCCTTATGGTTAAGTATATATTTGGATTAGTTTGTGACCGCGTGATCCCGGATTTGCCGTGGATTAACCTTTTCTTTTAACCCTGGCAATTATCCATCTGGTATTCAAGGTTATACATGTTTTTGGATTTTGTAAGCCTAAACTTTAGTATGTCATTTTGTTTGGTCTTAGGTTCAGTTTGTGACAGCTCGATCCCGGATTATCCTGGATTAACTTTCTGTTTATTACCCTTTGACAATTGACCAGCTGGTATTTCTTGTCCTATTTGTTTACTTTGTAACCTTCTTCATATTTGTGTCTCATTTGTGCCCGGTGACGAAGCGCCAATAAACGGAAAGCGCTTGGTACTACTAAACTTCTGCCTGTCTTTTTTCCTGTGGGATTCGCTTATACACTGAAGTCACGAGTATCTACTGTGATATTTTTATATATATATATATATATATATATATATATATATATATATATATATATATATATATATATATATATATATATATATATATATATATATATACATATATATATATTTATATATATATATATATATATATATATATATATATATATATATATATATATATATATATATATATATATATATATATATATATATATTATACCCCTTATAACAGACTCAGCATTTCGTGTAGAAATGTTTATATAAAAGGCCATATATTGACATCTATCTTCAGGAGAACATGGTAATTCGACCCTTCCCCTCTCCTTGACACTCAGCCCACACAGATATGAATTCTCTCTCTCTCTCTCTCTCTCTCTCTCTCTCTCTCTCTCTCTCTCGGATTTTTCTCTCACACGGATTTTCTCTTATCAAATATCATCCTCAAAAGGAATGGATCATTTAAGGAAACGCAAATTTCCTACAAAAATAGATTTATTATTCAAACTAACCCAATATATAATGAATGAATAAAGAAAAGATTAAAATGCATAATGAATGAATTATCAAGTCAAAATAATCTAACTCTGACTAAAAAGTCTTATTATGGCTAAAAGCCTTTAAACTCAAAACTCACATACTCCATCTTAGACATTAAACGTCTAGTCTTAAGTCAACCACATGAGAAATACCGACATTGCAAAGGTTTTGCATTGTCGTCTCTATAACCACACCAGTTCCACAGATATCATCATAATGTCACCAAAGTGTCACCACCGACATCTGTCGAAAGAATTGAGCACAATAGTAATCTCCCAAAAATATACAAGTGCAGAACATAATAATGAAAGTCTAAAATGCATGGTTAATAATGGTAAGCAAAAACACAATAAAATAGAATATTAAGCGGCATGAATGGTTATATTCAACTTTCCACACAAGTTCATAAATGTCTTGAAACATGGTAAAAATTCACAAGTCCACAGTTCACATAGAAAAAAGAAGAGTCTAAACTTTACCTTATTCTGCCAGTTCTAAGAGATTGGAACACTCAAAACCACATCTTGACGATCTCGCATCTAGCTTTGCTAATGAACGATCAGACTTATTTTTGGGCAGAATTAGACACAAAATCTATATTTTCTAAAGGCTGGTTTTTATGTACTCACATAACAACTCGGTCATCTGTTTCACATACCAGAGCCAATATTGTGTGTTCATCAAGCTGAACAGCTGAGGTAACCAAACTATTTGCTGAATGCAATGATTTTTCGACCGTCGGTTTGACCTAGTACCATCTTACAGCTATCTCTCTTCACCGCATCTTATAGTATGGCAGTTATGAATTGAATATATATGTCCTCTTAAATATATATATATATATATATATATATATATATATATATATATATATATATATATATATATATATATATATATATATATATATATATATATATATATATATATATATATATATATAATGTATATGTATAATATATATAATCTATATATAATATAATATATGTATATATATATAATATATATTATAATATATATATATATATATATATATATATATATATATATATATATATATATATATATATATATATATATATATATATATATATATATATATAATATAATATATATATATATACATATATATTGTAAAGATTAGCGCCAAAATACGCTATGAAAGCGCCTGCTTTTCTGCTTTGCTCGGCCGATAGATAGGCCTCTGTCTATTTTGAACCTGTGAGAGGTAGTGAATACTGGTTCGGGTTAGTTTTACCCAGTGAAAGTCAGGGTTTATAAGAGATGCTCAAAAGATTTAATTCGCCTGGGGCAAATAAACTGGCTTGCGCGTTTTCTTTGGTGCAGGAGAGTGACCTGGGCAGGACATCAGCCGTTTTCTTTGATACAGAAAGCGTGACCTGGGTCAGGACATTGCCCCCAACCCCTGTTCAGAAGCAATAAAGGTCAGGGCGAGGAAAGCTCGCTCTCACACAGCCGCGTTAGTTTAAGCCAAGAGGTCACAAGTGCAGACCTTGCCCTCGCCCTTCTTTCCCTCCCGCTTTACGCGTGGAAGTTAACTGCCCTTTGCTGCTTGTACCCCACCCACGTGGCCATCAAAGATTGCAAGTGGGGATTGCAAGTCCCAAAAGCGAGCGGAAACTCAACTGCGGCCTTTCATCATCACAAGGGCGCCCATTTTCCGCCCCCAACCTACGACTTGAAAGCAGTTCCTTGGTGAGGGAGGCCCTTTGTCGACGCACCCACGTGGACCCTGGCAGAAGACACCGCTGGACGCCGACGTCAGCCTTACGCCTCTACAATGTGGTAAAGTACCTAGAACGAGTTGCTTAGTCACGTTACATTTGCCCTTGTGCATTTATTAAACTTCTGGGCCTATAACTTGGTATTCCCTGATGCTTCTTGGTTCAATCCCGGCCCACGTGTTCACTGCCTCCTTGCTCTGAGTCACAAGTAACGCCTCAGGGAAGTCCTTGGTGCCCTCAGCGCACACCCGAGTAATTCATTCCCCAAATTCCAGCATTAGATTTGTAACTTAGGTCCTCATATCGTTTCAGACAGACGATCGTAGCAGAATTCTCCTTGGTCCGTGTTCCTGGCATTCCCAAGCTCCCCCCCCCTTTGGGAGGACTTCTGCAGCAGCAATTTAACGTGTTTCAGTTCATTTTCCCTTTGATCTTGTGTGTTATGAGAATATACCTATTTTTGTATCCACATGTTTCACGCACTTCCCTTTGAGAAAGAGCCCTCCGCTCCTTGTACCACTCATTATAGTTTGTGTTTTTATATGTCCTGGTTATCTTGCAAGGCCATTTTAGAGTAAAGTAATAAATGTGGAGTCATAAGAACCACCTGCACCAGGAAACATATAAAAAATGGCGACCTGGCCAGTGATTCTCGTAACGATTGCATCCCCCCTCTCCCCCTTTGTTGTTTGTGTTGCAATTTGTGAAATCAGCAATTAGCTCAGCTAAGCTGGATACGAGACAGATTACGAACCTTTGAAAAGCCAGCGCAACAGGCCAAGGAAATTCTGCGTAAGTAAACTGTGTTTATTTAGCGTAAGACGCTTTAGCAAACGTGACTAAACCTAGGAATTTTTTTTTACATAGTAGGGCGCATGTCAGAGGAAAACGAGAGAGAGGATCGCCGAAATTTAGCTTTGGAAGCCTTTGCACGTGGCTTGCATGCCATTCAATTAGGTTATTTAGGTGCTAACCCATTAAAGGAATAGTGCGCGTATTCCTCCTGTGGAAACCTGTGATTTCGAAACCGAATACTTAAATAGGCGCGAGAAATCGACTACAAACACGTGTTTGAAAGTCAGACTAGCATCGCTGACTCATTTTACTCTCTCTCTCGTTTTGAAATAGGGCGCAGGCGTATATTATGCTAGGTTAACGCCAAGGACGAAAAAAGGTCAACAACCGTTGTCTAGTTCCCCAGTTCCGGGAAGTCCCGGGTTTGTTTACCACGTTCATTCATTCGGATTGAAGACGGCCTATAAGATAAACACACCGGGAAGAGAAACGACCTTGACCTAGCCTGTTAGGGAATGTGTAAAAATTTGTTTGTTTGATTTTTTTCGCTCTACCAAATTGTTTTGCATTATTGGGGTCTGACATTATATGTTCTGTATTGTTCTGTTTTTTTTGTGTGTGTGTTTTGTTTTGTGCTTTTACTACGGCTGTGAGTGTTGCCTATCTGTTATGAATTTGGGATTGCCACCCACCTAATTGCCCTTGAGAATAACACTTCTCCCATAAGTCAGTAAAACGCACTCTCGCTAATCAGACTTCGTCTGTGCGGGAATTCTAGGGATCCTATATATTCTATTCTTGTCCCCAATAAACCCGCTTCGTCGGTAATTTGGTGAGACCAATTCATTTTCAATATTGTCCCCAATAAACCCGTTTTGTCGGTAATTCGGGAGACCTATATATTCCAGTCTTATCCCCAAGTCAGCCCGTTTGTTGGTACCTTGGGAGACCAATCATTTGCTCCTTACCGTCCCCAAATCAGCCCGTTTTGTCGGTAACTTGGGAGACCAAAACATTCGTTCATTATAGTCCCCAGATAAGCCCACCTCGTCGGTAATTCGGGAGACCCATATATATTCCAATCTTGTCCCCAAATAAACCCGTTTGTCGGTACTTTGGTGAGACCAATTCATCTTCAATTCAGTCCCCAGATAAGCCCGACTTGTCGGTAATTCGGGAGACCCATATATATTCCAATCTTGTCCCCAAATAAACCCGTTCGTCGGTACTTTGGTGAGACCAATTCATCTTCAATTCAGTCCCCAGATAAGCCCGCCTTGTCGGTAATTTGGGAGACCCATATATTCCAATCTTGTCGTCCCCAATAAGCCCGTTTCGTCGGTAATTAGAGAGACCAACATTTCCCGCCTTGTCCCCAAGTCAGCCCGTTTGTCGATACCTTGGGAGACCAAATATTCGCTCATTATCGTCCCCAATAAGCCCCTGTTTTGTCGGTAACTTGGGAGACCGGAAAATCATTCCTAATTCCCCTGCCGCAGCCCGCTGTGCCAGGGCGGGAGATCATTCATACATCGTCCTTTTGGGAAGATTCCAAATTCCCACAGTGCTGGGAAATTAATTTCTGTGTGTTGCTTGTCCTCTCCCCCTGCAAAATGTCCGTCGACACGATCTCAGCAGAGCGAGGATTTCAAGTTCTTCATGTCCTCCGGGAAGGAACTCTGGCCTTTCCGGGAGAGAACTAAGAGACTGGGCACAGGAGAGGATGGAAAATACAAGCAGAGAAACAGGCTCAGGAGAGACGAGAAGAAGCAGAAAGACAGGCTCAGGAGAAACGAGAAGAAGCCGAGAGACAGGAACGAGCAGCAGAGAGGCAGGCTCAGGAGAAACGAGAAGAAGCAGACAGACAGGCTCAGGAGAGACGAGAAGAAGCCAAGAGACAGGAACGAGAAGCAGAGAGGCAGGCTCAGGAGAGACGAGAAAAAGCCGCGAGACAGGAACGAGAAGCAGGGAGACAGGCTCAGGAGAGACGAGAAGAAGTAGAAATAAAAGGGAAGAAAGGGACAAGCAGCGTGCCCATGAACTCGCGATGCTGCAACAGAGTGGCCCTCCGCCCCCACCTACCACCCAGGGGATGAGTGCCTTCAGCCAGGCTCTCGCCTGCATGCCAAAGTGGACGGAGGCCGAGCCCGAGGTGTGGCTCGACAGCGCCAAGACAGTTTTAAAGGCCTGGCCCCTGAGTGCAGCCGAACTCTCCCTGGTGTTGGGCAAGTTCTTTGGAGGAAAGGCCCTGATTGCTCAACAAAGCCCTCCCGCCAGAGGAGCAGGAAAAATTGGGAGGTCGTCCGCCAGACTATCGCCAAGGCATACGAGATAACCCTGAACGCTGGAGGAGGCACTGGCGCGGACAAGTGAAGGAAGTAAATCAGACCTGGGCAGACTGGGCCTACCAGTCTGAGCGCACCCATGCCAAATGGTTCGAGTCCATGGGGGTTACGACCCTCAACGAGGCAATGGAACAGATGAAAATAGAACACTTCCTACTCTACGCCGCCTCCGCCTCACCACGACGCCGCTGAAAAGGAGCCCACGACGTTGGTGGAATGCTGTTGCATCGCGGACTCCTGGGATACTCATCACCCCAGGAGAGCTCCCTGCAGCGCAAAATTACTCCACCCGCCTTCCTCTTTCGGGTGCCCCTCTGTCGAAGAATGGGTAATTGCAGAAACCCATTGTGTGCGGTTCTGTAAAAGATCGGGCATTCCAAAGAGCAATGCCATGAAGTAAAACAACAGAGCCTCTCTCTCCCGGACAACCCACTAATAAGTCGCCGCGCGCCTTTGCCGGGCAGTGCGAAGAGATTTCAGCAAACCTTTTGCACGCGCAAGGTTTTAAGCCACTCTTCTCATGGGCAAAATGCCCTAGAAATAATAAGTCCGATAATCCTGCCGTCGCCCTGGCAGTAACGAATCCCGAGTCCTTAGGCCCTCCTGCCAAGGGTCCCATATATGTGGCACCTCCTCGAGGTAGATACTCAGCACGCCAGGTCAAGGCATTTGACGACTCTGGCGCGCAAATTTCCCTCATAAGGAAAGACAAAGTTCCCTATGGAGCTATCATAGACCGACGCAAACTCGTCACAATTGAGGGCATCAACGAGTTTAAGATGATCCTCCCACGGTCCAACTGAGGGTCACCTGACCCCACAGAGCCAGGACCCTTCGTCTGCGCCGTAGTGAAACACATTCCAGGAGGCTATGACGTCCTCCTGGGCCAGGACTTTATGTCCCCTTCCAAACCCCGACAATTCCGGGTCCAAATTCCCCCAATTAATCCTCCAAATCCGAGTCCAGTGCCCGGCACGGCATCAGTGCCAGTGCCGAGGGCCTCAGCCAGATCTCCTTCAGGAGAATCTCGGCTATCAACTCCTCTGCCAGTGCCACTTGGGCGCACTGAGCAGTGCCAGTCTCCGTCCGTCCAGACAGACGAGACCACCACCACATCGCTACCAGCACCAGTGCCAATGTCAGTGCCAGAGCACGCCCCTGATCCCCCTCCAAGGGATCCAACTCCAAACCCCCCTCTTCGCCCAGCCTGGTGCCGCTGCCAGTGTCGGTAACAAGAGAGACGGGTTCTTCTGACCCCAGCGGAGGCTCACCTAAAGGCACGGATTCGCAACCCGGGCCTGAACTGGTCACCACTGCATGCGAAGTCATGCCCCTCCGCCGTCCCCTCTCTCGCCCGCCCGCCACAGATTCCTCGAGTCATGATTCTGCCCTGCCTTCCTGGGCCGATGAACTCTGCGAACTGCGCCGGTTAATGTCCGAGATGGCGAACAAAATTCCTGTGTCAGTTGTCGCAGCAGCTGACCCAGATGGCACCCCTTGCCGCCCTTCGGCCTCGGGCCCTCGGGTCGGTGATTCCCTGGCCGAGGACAACAGTCCAAGGAGGAGAGGTTCGCAGTGGAATTGCCACGGGTGTGGGCGATCGCAGGTAGTCCACAACGAGCTCCCGAGCTCTTCTGGCCCCTGTGCAAACTTGGCATATGGCCACCTCTTCATCTTTTGAACGTCTTGGCACCTTTCATCCAGGAGAGAATGTCAATAGTCCAGCAGATATTGGCATGAATTGTGAATTTATGATAAAAGCATGAAAGTTGGCAGAAATGTTTAGCAGGTCAATACAAATAAATTTAGCTATAGGGCCATCTCAGATTTTGCCTGTAACAAATATGGCGGCCATTTTGCCATTACTGAAATATCATATTTGGCTTATAAAATGAAAACTATGCAAGCTAGGATAACAAATAAAGTTTCTTTTCCTAGGTTTTCAGGGTCAAGGAATATGATAAGTGTATTATATTTCATCAGATATGACTAGATAGAGAAAATAGGCACCATATTTGTTCTGCATTTAACGAAAAATTGTTTTGTTGTCTATAAATCTTACAACACATGAGCTAAGATTACAAATATGATGTCAAAACTATATCTTCAGGTTTAAGAATATAATTAATGCATTATATTTTATCAAATAGGACCCTTTTTATATCTGACTACCATATGTGCTTCACCCTATTACTGAAATGTCAATGTACAGCTTATTGCTATTCTATATCTGACAATGTGGACTGTTGCCTGAGGTGGAGTCAAATGCATTCACTTTCACTTTTACATTCTGCTGTTGTATTATAAAGTTGTATTATAAAGCACTTCTGCACATGTTTATCCTACTGTGTCCTAATTAATGCTTTCACTCTGCTTACAGGCCAAGTTAAACATAGAAGATAGACTTAGTACATAGCCATAGCTGTGGTGCTGGGCTTTATAGTTGTCCAGTTGGGCTTTATTACTAACAGATCAGGATGGAAAAACTTGGATGGTGAGTCAAGAAGAATTGAGGAAACACAGCTAACTGAGAAAAACAGACTGGAACTTGTGCTTTATATGCCAAGAGAACACCCATGAGAGACTACACTGCCCAGCAGATATTAGCATTAAGTACAGCTGGTACTGGGTACAAGACTATAGCTGAAAATCTTTATGCTTTTGAACAGTTTGAGCGTTGCCCAGGTCATTAAAATTAGACAGTGATTGATGAGGGAGGTGGCATTGAAATGACACTTGTAAATCAGAGAGCAAAATTTCATGATGGATGTAGATTGAAATACAACAAGACTAAACTGACAGAGCACAAAAACGAAAATTAATTTGCAGAAAAAGAAGAGACAAGCCAAAAACATACACGTAAGAGTACAGAAACTCAACAATCCTTAACTTCATGTTTGTTTTTGTGGGCTGTCATCAGAGAGGTTCTTCATGAAGTCTCTACTTTTGAACTGGATACCAAGGTCCGAAAATGTGCACTGGCTTTACAAGATACAGTTTTGCTTGCCAAACTTAGTGCAGGTGACTTAATTGCCCAGGAAGCAAAATACCATGCAAGATGCTTGGCTGCACTTTACAACAAAGCTAGAAATATTGAGACAAAGGATGAAGACAATGAAAGCATTAACCATGGCATTGCCTTTTGCTAGTCTAATATCATATATCGAAGATGTGAAGGAAGATGAACTTGTAGCACCAGTGTTCAAACTTTCAGATCTTGCAAAACTCACACTGACCGATTCACAACAGCTGGGTGTTGCTTTGTCTGGGCATGTGCACACAACCAAACTCAAGAACAGGATTTTTGCCTATTTTCCTGATATGGAAGCCCATAAGCAGGACGTGATGTTATTCTGATGTTTAATGAAGACATTGGGATTGCTATAAAGAAGGCTTGTGAACATGACACTGACAATGATGCTGTTCACTTGGCAAGGGCAGCAAGTATTATACGAAGAGACATGTTCAAAATGAAACCTCAGTTCTCTGGTAACTTTCAGGATGAATGTCAAGAGCAATCATGTCCTGCCTCACTAAAAGCACTCATGTCCATGATATTGTTTGGTCCTAGTATCAAGGACCAAGCAAAATGTATCTGCACCTCTCAATCAGTTCTTACACTTTCACAACTTGTGATGTTTAACTCTAGCATCAGACAAAGAGGGGAATGCCCCAAAGCATAGTAAAGATCGCCTTCCACCTCTTCCAGTGTATCTGGGCACCATGCATTCACACAAAAACAAGAAAACGAGATCTTGTAGACAAACTATTCTCATTGGGCCTCTCTATTTCCTATGATCAAGTTCTTAACATTTCTACTGGTCTTGGCAATGCTGTATGTGAGCACTACAACAATGAAGGAGTCGTACCTTGCCCTCTTCCACTCAGGTGTGGCCTTTTACAACAGCTGCTGTTGATAATATAGACCACAATCCCAGCTCCACAGGAACACGTACATCATTCCATGGCACAGGAATTTCCTCTTTCAACAACCATCTGTTGGAAATCAGGGTCAACCAAGAGCTTTGCAGTCAGAAATGGATTTCAGTGGCAAACATCCTCTGAAACCTTTGCCTCAGACATACACAACTGTGGCCCCAGCAGTTGTCAGCAGAAAGGACCCACCCCTTCCCAGTATAGATGGTCCTCTTAAGTCTGCCTGTGAGACATTTCCAGGGCACTACTAGATGAATACAGGTAAGAGTATGCTATTGAAGGTAAATAAGCTTCACACAATTGATGTTGACACTAGTTACCCTTTTTGACTCACATTTGATTAACAAATGTAAAATGTTTTCAGCTGGTTGGAACATGTGCATGTAACAACATTGAAGGGAGAGCTCCAGAATGATGAAACCATTTCCTGGGCATCATACCATGCAGCCAAGTAGACTGGTTTGGCTAATGGAGACAAGATGTTGCTATCACTTCACTTCTGCCCCTTTTCCGGGATGAAGCAAAGTCTGTTGCCATGATCCGACATGCAATGAATGTGGTCAGACAGGCAGTACAGGTGGTAAACCTCAACAAGTGCCAGTGATAGCACAACATCAGCCCCTTTATTTTTCGAAAAACATGTTCAATGGAGCACACCTAGCAGCCATGGAGAGGACAAATTTGTCTTAATGTTTGGGGTTTGCACATTGAAATGGCTGCACTAAAGCTAATTGGAGAAATAACATCTGCAAGGGAGTGGGTGGACAAGTGCACTGGTTGAATCAGGTATTGCCACACCTGGCACTGCAGAATCATTTCTCAAAGTAGCACATGTAATGGCACCAGAAGAGCCCACCAAATCACTGCATGTGCCCTGCACATACTAATGAAAAAGGCCTACTTAGAGAGTGAGGAGGAAATGTCACTGGAAAGTTGGAGGACCCAACAGTGTCACCTTAGCCCTCAGTTTAGTTTCTGGGATGTGGTCCTTAAGCTGCAACTCATAAGTGCCCACCTTTGCAACGTGGATTCCCTTACAAAACTAGTACCTTGGTTCTTCATTAATCATCCAAACTACCCGTTGGATCCCAGTTCATCTAAGAGACATGGTCACCTCTATCTAAGACACATCCGCACATCTATGAGCAGTTCATGAAAAGCCAGAAACAAATGTAAAAACTACCCATGCTTTCTCAGCTCTTGCCATAGACCATGCACATGAACAGAACAATGCCAAAGTCAAAGATGATGGAGGTGCTGTGGGACTAAGAGAACTGCATGGCCCTGCAAAGATGGATGGTGTCAGGCCCAGAAATGGCTATTAGAGTTCTGATGAGTTTGAAACCTCAAGTGTCACCAAGGCTGGTTCAGGTCATCATGAGGATTCTAAAAGCATCCAGCACACCTTCCTCACAGATGTTCAATCTCTTGTTACCACTATTAGTGAAATAGGCAACCCAGTCTGTGACAACAACAAAGACCTCCCAATACCAGATACCAGAGATGTAATGGCAGAAGCTGTGGCAGATGCTGTCTGGAAGCTGGAGGTGGTCGGGTGAAGAGCAGTATGACTCCTAATGTACAGGAAAGGCTTGTGGATAAGACAAAGCCAATTGCTGACCCAATTAAACGCAACAACCTGCCTTTATTTAGCAGACCACCAGTTAGGCAAAAGACAAAGGACAAGCTTTGAGTGCACTCAAGAATGACCGGCCCTGTTTTCAAGGTTGTATATCGCTTCACAAGTCAGAGATGGGGATCTTGAAACATTCTTTCAACATGAAAACCAGGTTTCTCCACCTGCCCTTTCACAGTTTGGCAAGATGAGAAGTGGAACCAAAGTCAGAACAGACCTTGTAAGGTGCCTAGAGGATCTTGTTCCACCAAGAGACATTAGCACTGATTCAGCCCTTTCAGCCACTGATGTTATAATACTGATGGTGCTGCCATAGTACACATGCTCCATCCTGGTCCCTCAAAAACATTCAGTGATTATGCTTTAAATGTGTTCTTAAAGTATGTTGAAGCCCAGCTACAGAAGACATCTCGTGTAGATATTGTATGGGATGAGTACTTAAAACACAGTCTAAAGGCTGGTGCAAGGCAACGTAGGGGTACTGGAATAAGAAGACGAGTGGAGGGCAAACATGCATTCCGAGAAACTGGCAACAGTTCCTTAAAGATGAGGAAAATAAGGCTGAACTCGTGCATTTTTGCCTTCCTTGCCATTGCTGTCAAAATCCAATGCAGCTTTAATCAACCAGTAAACAGCTCATTAGTACTTACCATCAAGATGTCCTCTGTTCTCCAGCCAGATCAAAGGATGGTTTGGCCCCTTGTTGTCAGGAAGAAGCAGATACAAGGATTATTCTTCATCTTGAAGATGCTGTACATCATGGTGCCCAATCTGCAACGGTGCATACAGTAGACACTGATGTTGTGGTTCTTGCTGTAGCTGGTGCAGCTAGACTGGATATACCAAGCTTTGGTAATCTATGGTACAGGAAAAAAATGCATCACATCATGGCTCATGAGACAGCAAGAGCAATGGGACCATAATAAAGAATAATTTCTATGTTCCATGCATTCACAGGCTGTGATACAGTGTCATTCTTTGCTGGAAGGGGCAAGAAGACAGCCTGGGAAGCATGGAATAATTACCCAGAGATTACAGAGGCCTTCATAGTACTGACATCATCACCATCAAGCATTGATGAATGGATAAGCCATATAGAAAGGTTTGTGGTGTTGCTCTATGACCGGACAAGCAGTCAGACCTCAGTCAATCAGGCACGAAAAATCTTGTTTCATCAAAAGGGACGACAGATAGCAAACATCCCACCCAAATTTTGCTGCATTAATGCAGCACACCAAAAGGGCAGTGTATCAAGCTGCATATTGCTGGGGAAAGCAATGATTCAACAACCAGCAATTCCTCTTCCCAGAGGAGTGGGGATGGCAGAAGAACATTGATGGAGACTGGGCAGTTCTATGGAGCACGTTACCTGAAGCCTCATCGCATGTCGTGAGCTAAATAAGTGTAGATGTTTTAAAGGTTGCAGAGGACACTGTGAATGCATTAAGGCTAATTTGCCTTGCACAGCTCTCTGCAGATGTGGGGAGAATGTGACATTCTAGAATAAAGAACTTCCATGTAGTATATCTATGTATCACATATATGACAGACTTTACATTTTAATAATAAGTGCATAACTCAAATCTGAAGTATCAAAGTTTTTATTTTTAGAATAAATAACATTTGTCTGTTGAAAAGAAGTTCATTTTACATTCAATAATAAATGATTGCAGTGTGACTTAACAAATTAGAAAATATCTTGTCAACACAAGAACTTTCAAACCCCATAAAAGTATATGTATCTGGTGCTTGAAACACCAAAAATAGTATAAACTAGCAAAGATATTGCTTTTTTGTGTATTCAGAATGCCCTTGACCCTGAAAACCTAGGAAAAGACACCTTATTTGTTATCCTAGCTTGCATAGTTTTCATTTTACAAGCCAGTGGACATGATTTTTCGGTAATGGCGGAACAAAAATGGTTGCCAGATTTGTTACAGGCAAAATCTGGAGATAGCCCTATAGCTAAATTTATTTGTATTGACCTGCTGAACATTTCTGCCAACTTTCATACTTTTATCATCAAAGGCACAATTTGGTCATATTTATGCCAATATCTGCTGGGCTACAAGGCCTTCCGCTATCTTCTTCCTTTCCTTGGAATTTCTATCCCTAATCCTTTCTATCGATCTTTCCTTTACACTTTCCTTACTTACCAGGGCAATCTGGCAGTTAACATATGGGATATCATCCCCTTTAAAAATGATTTAATCATTTTTTTTGAAGCAGTAAGAGAGACAGAGTGGGAAGTGGCACGCCCTTACGCCCGTCCTTTGGCACAAGGCAGGC
>NC_089747.1:69416548-69433443 GCF_040412425.1 Macrobrachium rosenbergii | reverse complement strand
CAGCTATTTCATATGTTTTGAGGTGGCTTTGTAATGTGTAATCATTCATGTTCGTGGAAGTTTAAATGCTGTAGAGAGAGAGAGATATATTTTGAAACATTGTCAGACAACCGTTTCCTGTGTACCCAATTGTTTTTGACCAAAGGGAAGTCGTATTCGAAGAGGCCTGCTTTGCTTATCTTGATGAGATGACAGTTATTGGCCAAATACTTGTTACACATTTGTTCTGAGTGCCTATTCTGAAGTTTTTTACTTTTTCTATGCCTTATTATGTTTTCCTTAATCTGACGAGAAAGAATGAGGAAGTGAGAGAGATGAAGTTGACACACTGACAGCCTAGCCAGTTAGGTACCAAAATACTTTTTCTATTTACCCAGGTGCTTAACCCAGTACAGGAAATGTCAAATTTGAGATAATGAGCTTGAAGCTCCAGTCCTGTATGTATACTGTAAATGTATACCTGTAGGTATAATATATGTATACTTTATGTATCAAGTATACTGACAGGTGGAAGGAGAAATCTGTTATTTAAAAACTGAAGGGACTAGTTAGTAACCCTTTAGAACTCACCATATATATATATATATATATATATATATATATATATATATATATATATATATATATATATATATATATATATATATATATATATATATATATATATATATATATATATATATATATATATATATATATATATATATATATATATATGTATATATATATATATGTATATATATATATATGTATATATATATATATATATATATATATATATATATATATATATATATATATATATATATATATATATATATATGTATATATATATATATATATATATATATATATATATATATATATATATATATATATATATATATATATATATATATATATATATATATATATATATATATATATATATATATATATATATATATATATATATATATATATATATATATATATATACATATATATATATATATATATATATATATATATATATATATATATATATATATATATATATATATATATATATATATATATATATATATATATATATATATATATATATATATATATATATATATATCTCTCTCTGTGGTATAGTATTTTATTGACATTTATTTAATGCAGTATAATACTGTATCTAGTACAGTAATTTAGCATTACATATGTTTTTCATTATGTACATCAGCTTAAGTACACAGATGTTATGGTAAGTTACCCACTTTGCTGCATATTTGCTTACCCCCCTCTCTCTCTCTCTATCAAAATATTTTTCTTAAAAAAAGACCAAGAGAGAGAGAGAGAGAGAGAGAGAGAGAGAGAGAGAGAGAGAAAGTAAGTGCTTAGTTTATCTTCATGCACATATACAGTCGAAGCCCGCCTATTCGTTGTTCAGGGTTTCGCAGTTGGGAAATATTCACCAAAAAGTTATCAAAGCCTCTCAAACGAGTTAGAAAGGAGGGCCTCTAAGGTGTCTTAAGACAACATCCAGGCTCCATAAAAGTGGCTTTTGCAGGAGCTTTGGCATTTCTAAGTGAAATGAGCTAATAGCTTCACGTAAGTCAATATATAAAATGTCCAATCCAGTATGCCTTAATACAGAAGCAGGCATGGATTTATACAATTTGACGTTGGCGACAGACAAACCTTTGCCGTATCTCAAGAAGTGCAGAAACTTTATTACATTCTCTAGACGACTTTGAGAGGCCTCTTCAGCTCAGGAGCTTCTTAAGTTTCAATACAGTAAGATGAAGCATGTCGATATTTCTGTGAAGCTTCCCTGTCCCTGCCTGTGGAAGTAGATTTGTCCATGGAGGTAATCATCTGAGAACTTCTAATCACATTTCCAAGGGGCCAGGGAACCAATGCCTCCTCAGCCACCATGGAACCATTAGAATCGTGGCAGCATTCCGGGACTTCCTCAACTTCTTGAGCACCTCCCTCCATATCAGAAATGGAGGGAAGGCATATACAAATACTTTGTCCAGTTTTGAACCATCGTGTCTATTGCCTAAGCTTGAGGGTCTGGAACTAGGGAGATGTACAGCTAGAGATGATGATTCAGCTTCGTTGGGAAGAGAACGATGAGAGGTTGACCAAACTCTCGCTAAAAGTGCCTCATAAACTGCAGGGTTTAAAGTCCATTCATGGGAGGTTACCTGCCCTGGACAACTTAATATATCCACCAGAACATTTAGTCAACTGGGCAAAACCTGGGGCATTAGAACAATATTCCTCTCCCCTGTCCAGAGGAGTAAATCCATGGTGATGGCTACCAAGGTTTCTGACTTCGTGGCCTCCTTGTCTTCTTAGATAAGCCTGAAATGTCAAGTTGTCACAGAGGACAGAAATTACTTTGTTGGTCAAGGCTCCTTCCAGGTCTTGAAGTCTCTTCTGGATAGCCAACAACTCCTTGCAGTGTATGTGAGCTCGCTTCAACTGGTGACCAAACCCCTAAAGTGACCTGGTTCCACATAACCACACCCAGCCCTCGTCCGAGGTGTCTGAGCTCAAGGACCCTAGGGACTTCACTGCAAGAAGCACTTCTTCGGACATCCACCAACGAAGGTTGGGATCAGTTCTTGGCTAAACAGCACCAACTCTTAATGCCTTATCAAAAGGATCCTGGTCAAAGGAGGAAGTAGTTCACCAAACTCTTTCAAACACTGTTCAACAATGTTCAGTACATCTCAATAAAAGACACAGCTTCAATGGCATTAGCCAAACTCTTATTCATATTCTTGGCCTCTTGAACTGAGAAATACAACTTACCTTAAACTGCAACTGACTATCACACAAGAAATATCATGACACAAATGCAACTTCCACAGAAAAATCAGGAGAAAAAGGCAAAAATCCCGTCTGATACACCATAGTCTTCCTAGCAGGCAAGAAGGGCAACAAAAGAGAAGACCCTTCAGAGCAGATTTTCTTAAGCAAAACCTTTGCAACTGAGTTAAATGTACCCAGTACAGAGCCTCAGAGCTTAAAAGAAGGGAGAGGTGAAGAGTCAGACCCCAACCTGGAGGCTCTAGAGAACACAATCGAACCAGTTCCTTGAAAAGAAGTAGCCCCAGCACCAGACTGTCTCGCAAAACCAGCTAAGGTTCTTGTAACCTATTCTGGCAGAAACTTGGAAGCCAGAATCTGTTTGTCCATGGAGGACCGAGAAGCAAAGACAGGAGACAAGAGGGGACAGTCCTTGAACATCCGAGGGATGACCAAAGAAATGAGAGGACACTGTCCCTGCCAATGCACTGGACACATTCAAATTTGTTACACAAAAATTCACTTCTGGATTTAATCAAATCAATATCTGACTACATTACATCTAATCTACTACCCTGAGCTGACTAAGTGGGTGTAGAAGGATGTATATCCACTACAGATGAATCTATAGACATATCTCTATCTTCTTGGCCAGTTGTTAATTCTAAAGAAGACCTAGAATCAAGACTAGCTGTTCTTTTATTACTCTTTAAGTCTATACCTTTCTCTTCCAATTCTGCAGTTTACCAATTTCTTTATCTCTTCGAAAGACCATTCCTTGCAATGATCACAATGGTTTTCCGAATCACAATTTACACCTTGATGATCCATGCATATTTCATGATTACCTTATTTCAATGAACATAACCCAGGCTTACAACCTCTGACCTCACAAAATCTAACAGATTTAGATAGGGAAGACTGAGAAGGGGAATCTTTATCGCCATTAAAAAACCAAAATCCAGATGATCCAGTACGTTAACCAGGGAAAACAATCCAAAATTCAGAGCCCTTGGCTACAGAATGACAACCAAAACAATAGCTGTCTTGCCCCCACCCTCCAAAGAGTGGGGCTAAGTAACGGGAGTGCTCATTAACGATTGTTTCAATTTTAACACTTGTCGAACCTGCGCCAAGTAGTCACAAATGAAGTACATGATAGAGGATAAATTTCACCTCAAAAATAGGTTTTCATAAGTCAAAACTTGTTTTGATAAATGTAAAGAAGGCTGCATGATTTGTAATGTTTCACAATACAAAATGGCAAAAAACCAGCAGAATTCTGCAGTAGCATGCATAAAAATACTGTACGAGGAAACCCATAAAATGATTCAAGGAATGGCCACCTGTTATACAACTTCCTGTAAGTACTATAACCTCCCCTACCTAAAACATACTACAATTAGGGGGACAACAGTGGAAAATTGGGGTTTTCGGGTGGGGGAAGCACAAAATCAATCATTAAGGCTGCTACCTAACCTAATGAATCACTCCTAATCTAACCTAGGGTTCTGAATCTAACCCTACCTCACCTCACCACCACTATAAAAATCTGCTGCTCTTAGACCAAGCTTACCTGAAACTGAATGTTGTTAGGTAGGAATAAGCAGCTGATTGTAGGTAAACATGAAGCTTGTGTGCACTTAATATGTATATAACTAAATAGGAAGTGGTCAAGTAATCAACGAAATGTGCCTTCTTTAGGCCATAGTTTGGCACTAAATTTTATTTCTCCACATTGTTAGTCACATTGTTAGTACATGTTCAACATGTGTCATTTGACACACTGTGTTGATTTTCAAATGCTGGAAGCCTTCCTGTCTCAGACAGTTGCATGCAGGCCAACAGTTGAAAATAATTGTTGTGCCAGGCTCAATATTTTGCTTGATAACAGCCAGAAGTGTGTTGCGATCCTGCGTTCCCACTGGAATCAAGAAGATGCCAAAATTGGATTCATCCACTTCAACAATTTTGTTGTTGCCGCAAATTATTCTGGAGCGGCAAAAAACCCAAGCCATGACAACTTCCCGACTAAAGGAAGACCAATCGTTGCTTGTCAGCTTGCTTAATTTTAGTTCTGAAATAGCTATTTTATATGAGAACCAATCTTGAATCCAATGCACTCTGAACTCTACATGTTTCAATATCCAATTTCACTTTAGTAAACCACAATCCCACAAAATAAGCAGCACTTTCATCTGCATCCACAAATAAGGTAGGATTTGTCACACCTAAAAGCTAACTTCTTTATGACCACTTAAAGTTTTTGTTCATTAATCTTTTGTTGAGGAAATTCTCTTTTAAATTAAACTGTCTTTTGGCACAAATCAACTAGTTTTTCTCGTTCCCACTACACACAACACAATTCACCATACCTTAAGAAATAATTTTCACATGATGGTGAACATCAGCATCTTCTAGACTGTCACCCTGCAACTGCTTAGAATAGCTAACCATGGCCATATCTTCCCAGAAACTAAGGTCCTGAGACATAAAACGTATAGTTCCGCCTGAAAATTTGCTGAAAATCCGCATCATTGGAAGATTCAGTAATGAGTCAAAAAATGGAACTGTGATTGGCCAACCATATATGACATAAGAGTGTTCTACTTTCTTCCGTGGAATGAAGGAGTCACGAGGCTCATTTGGGTAGAGACATCACACTGAACACAATAACAGATACTTAAAAAAAAAAAAAAGTTTTGTAAGAGAGGAGAGTTTCTGATAGCCTATATGCATTTATTTCACCCATATACAATAACAGACATTCAAAATCATCACAAAATATATATCATGTATATATTTACATTCTAATTTAATTTAACCCATTCATTCACATATGTTCTATATAGACATTCAAATATGTTCATTCACAAATCATTATATATCATCAATATCTTGTGTAGTCATCAGTGTTTACATGTTACCCTTGTTTTTCAGTGTGTGTGATGTGTTGTTTCTTGAGTTTTCTAAGAGAGAGAGAGAGAGAAGATTTTCCAGAGAGAATAACATTTACCTGTAAACAGTTATATTCTTTGCAGTGTCGATGCATAATCTTGTTTCTTGGTGTGAACTAACTTTGCTCTTTGTAAACATTTTCCTTGTCAATAACATTTAATTCAAAAACTTAACAGGTGCTTTCTTACTTGCTTAACTGAGCACTGATTTACCACTATCTATTTTCACTTTGAGTGTTATGTTCTTGCCAAACCTTACCAGCATAATTACTGATCCATGAGTTTGAACACAGTGTTCTTATAATTCTGACTGAGGCTTTCAACAGTTTCTTATTTCAAGTTGGGATTAGCACTGGGCACTATTGATCCAGACCACCAAACAATTTTTTGGGTTTCACAATCCCTTCATTGCCATAAGTTTGAATGACACCAGACGACTTCTTGATCCAAATGATTTGAAAACGCATATGTCTGTTATTCTGAGGACTTGGAAGGTAACAGTTTCTTGCATTTCATGTTGCTGATGTACAGCACCTGGGAGCTGATCAGTGACTCCTCTGTAACTTTTGGCATCAATTTGATCTCCTTCTGAATTTGTTTACCATCTCACAGAGTTCTTGAAGATTACACTCTTTGTTTGTATGTCTTTTTCCTTTTGCTATTGATAAGGATCTATTATTTTCCAGTAAACTTGAGCAGGTGTTCTGGAGTTAGTAGTTTCAGTGACACCTTTTTAAATGTTTTGAAATTTGATTCTGAGGGTCCTCTTTTGGTGTGACCAAGGTATTCATTTCTAACACAATCATTGTCAGATTCATTTTGTACCTCACAGATTCCTCCAAGAGTTGCATTCATCTGATGTAAACTTTGGCAGAATAAACTTTAGTTATTCCTTGTCCAGCAGAAGCCTTCTCTTTTGAAATCATTGCAGTTCTTGAACAAGGTACAGAGTCAACACACTAACTTCAATTAAATTTTGCTAGTACTTCTAGAAGTAGTTATGAGTTTTGGAACTTTCACTGATCTACTACTGCTTATCTCTGCTATATGTTGTACATTTGATGGTTGAAATGACTGTGTCATTTTTGACTGATCTCCTGATTATCTTCAGCTTCTAAATTCTTGGCAGTCATTATTTCTGTCTTGTCACTATACTGTAATCTGACCTCTTTTCCTTTGTCTTTCCACCTTCATATGACTGTAATCTACCATTTTCTTGACCATCGAAACTACTACCAGTAGAAATGTTTCTTATCCATGAAGCCTAAAGTACTGCTGATTCTGAACTGCTTTGATCATGTGAATCACCACTACCTGTGGAGTGTGGTTCCTGAATAGTTGCATTCTCTTCTTCCCTGGACAAAACTGAATGACAAAATTTCTGTTTCTTATTCTTCTAAATGCTACAAAATCCAATGCTGAATTTGGTGTGACATTCAACTTTTCTCTGTCATTTCAAGGGACAACGATGTCCCAATCTGTATTCCAACACTGTGTGCATAAAGGAATGAGTCTGATCTAAGGCATTCAGTACTTGGAAACATGGTCCAAAAATCCAATCGTGAATGTCTGCACTGAATTAGATTTTGGTGGAGGATTATCTCTATTAGAGGACAAATTAACTACACTGCTCTGTTTGTAACTGGTTCTGTACTGTAAGCAATGTTTAGCAGCCTCACTTGGAAGTTGTTGCTTTACTCTTCAGTTTCCCTTCCATCCCCTGGATGGATATTTGAGTGTCTGGAATAATTTCTTTGGCTGGAAATTTCTTCTTCAGATACCTGACTTGCATCTGTTGCAAATGACTTTGTCAAAATTCTTTTCTTCTCTGTAGGTCCTTTTGGACTCGAACATTTATCAGGAGCACAGAATAGCTGGATAGATTTCTTCCAGGGTTCCTCTTCTGCTAGAAACTAGTGACCTTACTGGACCCTCTTCTCCACGAGGCTCTTCCTGTTGCAACAGCTGCATGTCGTTTAACATTTTTCTGTTCTCTGAGGATTTCGATTTTCCACTCTTCCGAATAGCATGCCGCGATTTCTCTTCGGCTAGAGCCAACATTCGCACTTCCTTTTCAATTTGTTTAAGCGTTGAAGTTCTTGAGCTAACAATATCTGAACTTCTGTGACTAATACTGATCCTGGGAGATGAAACAAGAGAAGACTGTTGCAAGGGTCCACCAGCTCCCTCTTCAGATCTCCTTGTTAATATGGTTGGAATATCATGACTTTCAGAATGAGCATTAGAACTTTTCTATGAATTCCATCATCACTGAGATCACTGGATGCTATGCTACTGGAGCCTGTTCCTGGAATAAATATACATACTAAGTGCGATACATATTAAGGGAATGTACTACCATAGTAAAACAGTAAAACAAAAATGATAAAAAATGATATGAGTAGATATTTACAGTTTCCAAAATTCATTGACTTGTTTATATCAACTTGGACACATAACAGTCAAGGCTATTAACATAAAAAAATAAGCCACAGCACAACAATTACTTGCAAATAACCCACATTCATGGCCTTAACAAATCCTAGACACTTCATTCCCAATTCAAAGAATTTATCTAACCTGTTGGTTACAAAGCTTTCCATTTCCTAGACATTTTGGGTGACCTTTCCACAGAGAATCAGGTATTCACTTCTCTTTTCTTTGAACACACTAGCATTTATTGCTTTCAAATCATCGCATTCTATTGCCAACAAACAAAACATTTTGGTGATATTCTCTGTTTTTTTTCTCATTGCTGGCTGAGAGTAAATACGTCTTTAATCATTAATGTTGTACAGAAGTAGAATTGAAATTAAATAGAAAAGTTGTAGAGAGAGAGAGAGAGAGAGAGAGAGAGAGAGAGAGAGAGAGATTCAGAGAGAGAGAGAAAAAGTCTAAGGTGAGAGAAAGGAGAGAAATAAGAGTAAAGAGAGAGGCAAAGAACACAGTGATAACGGCCAAATGCTGTTGTTCGTGTTATCATAAAGAACATGATATTTTAATTTGTAAATTGCAGCCTATATCGTGTTTAAGCCATAAAAACAGTCGTAAAAATGGGAAATAATGGCCTCGCGATTGAAGCCAAGCAAAACATGAGTCAGCACAGTCTAAATGCTTACAACAGCTGATTCTATAGTCCCACGCCTTCTCCGGAAGGTGTTTTCGTATGGAAGTTTCAGGAATTTGGGGTTGACCCAAGTGATATACTTCTTCAACCTCCAATCAATTATGTGTGGGAGGGGTCTTTCCCACACCCTCCTAAGATCACCTCCTATCAAGTCCTCTAAGGAGAGATTTGAATCATACCCACTACAGTCCTTCCAATCAGCTACTTGAAGGGGAGGCCTTGCTGATTAATCCTTCCAATAAGGCTAGAAGGAGGTGGAGATTTACAGATAGCAAGTTTTCTGAGGGTTCAACGAGTTAGAGACCGACGAGGAGACGAGTCAGAACTGTGTCTTTCAAGGGAGAGTACTTCTCCCAATCGCTTCCATGTTCCCCATATAGACTGATTCAAGAGTGATTCGTTTCTATCATTGTAACTTGTTAATTTTGTACTGATCTTTATAATATTAAGTACTAATTAAAGTGAAGAAATTACCGATCTCGTCTCTATACGCCTTTCTGAGAGATATCAATATTTAAAAGGAATAAATATACAAAGATAGCACATCATCAGTTTGAAGCGTCTGAAGGACACCTCGAAAGAAACCAAGGTAAGAAGAGAAAGACTAAAATCTATGCAAACATATAACGAAGAACGTAAAAAAAAAAAAGGAAATATAAAACATTACAAATGGTGGCAGCTAAAGTGGATCCAGAAGGCGAGACGAAACAAACGAACATTAATGAAATTATCAGTGCAATTATTTAAGTTACAGTGAAACGAAATTCTACAAAACGAACTTAGATTTTTTTACGACGACAAAAAATATATCAGAAGAAATAAAAATACTCCAGCGAATAGCAGCTTACAACAAGAACGTCGAGTGTGAATAAAACAGTTTAGTGCGTCCCGAAGCCAAAAACATTTTGAACTGTTACCGTCAACAAATTGAGCAAGACGCCGACAGCGATAATAAGCCCAGTGTTTGCGACATTGCATCGAGTGATTGAAGAAAAACAACGTACAAACTTTCAACAAGATTCCGAAAGCGGAAAACCGCAGCGAAAAAAACGCAGACGTAGTGATCCGACAGTGAAACATTCACCGCCGAATGAACAACATTTAGCGATATCACGATATCAACAACACAACACAGTAAGGAATTTACTGTCCACTCTCTCTTAATAAATAAGTGAAGATATATTTTTTTTTTTTGCATCTTGCTATAAGATTGAAAATTAAGAAAACTCTCTCTAGTGAATAAAATTCTTTTTGCATAAATACCAGCATTACTCTCTCTATGATAAATTAATTATTTAGTAAATAATTTAGATAGGGAATTAGCTATTTTTTACTCGGTTGGTGATGATTATTTGAGAAGTTATATATGTAATTTTGTGTACTTATTATAATGAATTTTGATGATATGATGCCCAATTTCATATAAGAATTTATTTTGAGTATTGAAAAAGGTTTTAATTGTGCACTTGAACTCAATAGAGAATTTAATTTTTTTTTTGTGACAATTTGACAAATTGTTTTTAATCTTGGTACAATATAACGAAAATTTTTTTTGATTGATGTACTCTGAGTGAATAATTTTTTGTGTGTGGACATGCAACGAGTATTTGATGAATTACTGAACACTGTTAGACATTCACATTACGATTTAAGACCGTCGACAATTAGACGAAGTCGAATTTCAAGACTAAATTCCCACTCCGCTGTAGTGCAAGGAAATACTAACAATAATAACACAAATAACCAGAACCAAAATAGTGTTAATCATTCTAATACTACTAACAATAATAATAATAATAGTAACAATACTAATAATACTAATAATACTCGCACATTACAATTTTTTAATATGAACCAGGCGGCCGTCATAACAACCGCCACACGCTTCTGTGGACAGGTGGATGATTCCAATCCTGACAAAAGCAGACTCGAAGCCTATACTGTAAATCATTGGCTAGCAGATGCAGATAGTCGTATAATTTCAGGGGGAATAACAGATGAAAGAGCTAAAATAAATGAAGCCTTGTTGCTCGTCAGCCCAGAACATGGAGACGCACGTAAAACTTTGAATTCCACAAGGTTTAGCAAACTTAATAACTATGTAGAATTTAAAGAAATTTGTTTATCACTCTGGGAACCAGTAAATCAGACTGACGGTTTATATAACCTAACTAGATTTCTTAACCCACAATATAAAACAATTGCTAATTTGTACGCAAGCGTGGAGAATGCAATAGAGAAAATAAGCGAAGATTTAGAGAAGACAGGTATTACTATAGGAGACAAGGATCAGTTTGGGGCTAGTGCCCAGAAATTAGTTGAGCTACGGCATGTATTAAATTACGTGTCATTTGGAACCATATATAATATTCTTGGAGAAGAGGAAAAGAAAGCTTTCAGAAAAAAAAACTTGATCCCAGAAAAACAAGCCTTCAAACATTGAAGACAATGAGAGAAGAAATCCAAAGGAAAGAGATAAATCTATCCAAGGAATTCGTGGGAACAACAGAAGCACAAAATGAAAGGAAAGTCAGAAATAATAATCCTAATTTTAAAATGAATAATAAATTCTATGATAATTCCAGACAAGTAGGAAATAGACCAAATACCTTCCAAGGGAAATATGCCCAAAATACTAAAAGAAAATGGAATCCAGATCAAAAGGGAAGAAACAATCTAACAAAGAGTGGACCACACAAACCTTATAGATATGGTCAAAACTCAAACACAAACACTTCAACCCAAGTGAACTATTCCGCTCAAGGGGCGAGACCAAAGACAGCCTGCGAAAACTGCGGGTATACAAATCATTTTACAAATGAGTGTAGAAAACCTAGAATCTGCACGGTTTGTAAGAAAATAGGACATTTAACAAAGAATTGCTGGTTTAAAACACAAGAAGGAAATAAAGAAATAGTTGAATTAAGTAGTAACCGCTCAACATCAAATAAGTCTTCAAATCAATGACAATTTATCCCTACACAGAATACCACAAGAAAGTCCCTTCAAGAAGATAAATTAAGAGTAGAAGAATTAGCAAATAGGAGAAGTGAAGGTTCATCCGCACTATCCATATTGCAGAGTAAAGAAGTTGTATTTTCCATGGATGAAGAAGAAATAATCAGAAAGGATTTACCTATCATTAAAATTCCAATACAGAATAAATTATGTACTGTCCTTATGGATTCAGGTAGTACTGTAAGCATAATAGATAAACACACATTAACAAGTTACTTAGGCGTTAAAGAAACGCTAATTCAGGGTCAAAGCAAGATAATAAAAGGAGTAGCGGGTAAACAGATAAAAAGTTTAGGCAATGTGAACTTAGAAATAGACCTTTCGTCACATAAAACTGTTGAAAGTTTTATAGTTCTAGAAGACAGGTTCTTTCCCGCACAGGTGTTGTTCTCATATAAATTAATGAAGAAATGTGGAATTATACTGAATTGCCGAGAAGGAAGAATTAACCTTACACAAGATAATAAAAGAGCGTATGCTTTACGCTTGAAGAAGAAAAAGTTTCACCCAAATCTGATCAATTTGTCTGAGACGACTTCAACAAGCGACAAAGACATACAGAAAATAATCTATCATCAAGAGAACAATCAAATTAAAATGAATGGTAACGGAAAGGAGGAATTTCCACAATTACAGACTAGAAAGTTAAGATGTGCACATCCAGAAATTATACCCTCCAACAAAAGAAGTGACCCAGAAATAAATAAAGGTGATCCCCAATGTTCTGAATATGATGAGGAACAAGACATTTATAATGATAATTATGCAGAGATAAATACAGAACATTATAGCAATGTAGTAATCAGCTATGATAATGAAGGGAAATTAGTAAATGAGGTACTGTTGTTAAACAAAATAAATAAAGTAGATATAAATGATATAATAGCAGTAACTGAAGAAACTAGTATAGATGCAGAACATTGTTACTTTGCAGAAACAAAGGATGAGGAAGTATGTTGTGTAAGCACTGCTGATGATAATAAAGTACAATTAATACTAAACAGACAGGTAATTTTGCATCCAAAATGTTTAACAAAAATACATCTAAGGGGAAAAGAAGAGATAGGAGTTAAAGATGTTCTTTTACTAAATGAAGAGTTACCAGAATTTGTCAGAATGGATAATTCTTTAGTCCACATGAAGGGTGATACTTGTGAAGTTTATGTCCAGAACTACTCAGATAACAAACTAACACTTTATGCAGGCATTATCTTTTGTAAAGGAATACCTATTAACAATCCATTACTAACATTAGAAGAAGAAGCATTTTTCTCTGTAACTGGTCAAACATCTGAATTAAGCAAAGAAGTGAATAAAACAGATTTTCCAGAAAACAAAGATAGATTAATTCAAGTATTAGAAAAATACAGAGATGTAATAGCAATAGAAGGAGATAAATTAGGTAGAACAAATGTCCTAAGGCATAAAATTGTATTAGATGATGGAACAAAACCATTCTTTATTCCTAATTACAGATTACCAATAAGCCAAAGACCCATAGTTGATAATTTGATAGAAGAAATGAAGAAAGATGGGGTAGTCATTCCTTCTAAATCTCCATATAATTCTCCATTACTACTTGTTCCAAAGAAAGATGGAAATTGGAGACTTGTGATAGACTATAGAAAGTTAAATTCCAACACCATCCCCGATAGAATGCCAATGCCAGTGATTCAAGATATGTTAGCTCAATTAGGAGGTGCAAGGATATTTTCATCTTTAGATTTACTTAGTGGATACTGGCAAGTACCTTTAGACGAAGAGTCGAAACCATTCACAGCCTTCAGCACACACAAAGAACACTTGCAATTTGAAGTCATGCCATTTGGACTCACTTCGGCTCCTTTAACGTTTGTTAGATTAATGCTTCAAATATTAGGGATATAGAAAATGTTGCAGTTTACTTAGATGATGTTATCATTTTTAGCAAAGATTTAGAAAGTCACCTCAAAACATTAGAAATAGTCTTGAAAGATTAAGAAGAGCAGGATTAAAAATCAAATTAAAGAAATGTCAATTCTTAATGAAATCTTTGGAATACTTAGGACATGTAATTAGTGAAGATGGTCTGCAGAATGCAAGCAGGCAAGATAAAAGCAATAGTTGAATATCCAGCTCCTACCAATTTGAAAGCATTGAGAAGATTCCTAGGAATGGTAGGCTACTATAGACCTTTCATTAAAGGCTTTTGCTACAATAGCCAAACCATTAACAGAATTAACAAAGAAAGATGTCAAATATGAATGGAATAAAGAACAAGAGACAGCTTTCCAAACACTAAAGAGTAAAATGACCAGGAATCCCGTACTAGTCTACCCAGATTTCTCGAAGGACTTTTACTTAGCCTGTGATGCATCAAGTACCGGGCTAGGGGCTGTATTATTACAAAAGGACAAAACAAGAATGAGAGCAGTATATTATGCCAGTAGAGTTTTGAATGCTGCAGAGAAAAATTATAGCACAATAGAAAGAGAATGTTTAGCATTATACTGGGGTCTAAGGAAATTTAGACACATAATTTTAGGACATAAAGTCAATGTACTTACTGATCACAAACCAATTTGTGATTTGTTTAAGAAGAGAACTTTTACAAATAACATGAAGTTCAATAGATGGTTCATTAGTGTGTTAGAATTTGCACCAGAATTCAGATATATCCCAGGAAAATTTAATACACTAGCAGATGCATTATCCAGAGCCCAAGAAGAAACAGAGAAATGTATTACCACTAATACTTTTGTTTTTAGCTGTCAAGTGGTAGATTTAGATTTGGAAAGAGTACAAATACAACAAGGAATGGATACAGAAATCAGGCATATAATAGGACAACTAATGACAGATGAATCTTTAAAACCTGATTTTGTTTTAATCAATGGATTATTGTATAAAAGACCAACAGAGAAGAATGGTTATTCTCGACTATACATCCCAAAAACACTAATCAGAGAAGTTTTAGAACTAACACACTCATACAAGTTAGCAGGACATCCAGGAATCAAAAAGACAACTAGAATCCTAACCAGAAACTATTTTTGGCCCCATTGTAGTGAGGATGCCAAGAACTTTGTACAAAATTGTGTAGTTTGTAATCGAAATAAAGGTAACGTAAATCCAAAAGCTCCTCTTGAAAAATACCCATCGGAGTTGAATCCATTTCAGGTCGTATCTATGGACTTTTAGGTCCATTTCCTACAACTGTTAGGGGAATAAACAAATATTAGTCTTTTTAGACTATCTAACAAGATATGTAGAGATTGTACCAGTAAGAAATAGAGATGCAATTACAGTAGCAGAAGCTCTTAAATCTAGAATTATTACGAGACATTCATGTCCCCAAGTTCTTCTTTCTGATAACGCAGCAGAATTTACTAGTGAACTTTTAAGAAAATTATGTGAATTTTATGAGATAAATAAATGTCAAATAACAGCATATAAACCAAGTTCAAATGGAGCAGTAGAAAGAACGAATCGTAAGATAAAGGATATCCTGAAAACTTTAGTTAAACCTAATACAGAAGACTGGGATTTAGCTTTGGAAGACGTACAGTTTACTATAAACAATACTGTAAATGAGACAGTAGGAGAATCACCACACTACTTGTTATACGGATACGAGAAGAGACTACCAAATACGTTACTAGATGATGCAACACCACCCCGACATACTTATAACTACGATGACTATATTGCCTGGAAAACTAGACGTACATATGAAACGATCAAACAGACGAGGACTAGACTTAAGGAAGCTCAGAGTGTCCAAGCAAAGTACTATGACAAAAATACAGCTAAACCGAAAATTGTAGTAGGTGCTCAGGTATATGTTCAGAATCATGTTCCAGAAGGTCCTAATGTAAAAGTATCCGCAAAGTTCCAAGGTCCTTATAGGGTATTAGAAGTGTTGAAGTTAAATAAGCTAAAGATCATAAGTGAGAGTGATCTAAAGGAAAGAATTGTTCATACCAATCATGTAAAGGTAATAAAACAGACTCTTGGTCCAATAAGAGAATAGTTGAATTATTGAAACAAGTTAAACAGGAACCAATAAATAACAAATACAATTTAAGAAAAAGATAAATTTATGTAAAGTGTTGAACTATTAGGTATAAACAATGTGTAGGCATTAAAATACCTCATGTATACAGAATATCTGATAAGGCTTATTCTTACAGATACAAACATGCGGTTCTTCTTGGTTATCATAACACTGCTTTATGTGTCATCTGAAGTGGTGATCCGGAAGGGTGCACTACTAGAGAAAAAGGGATCTGTGAAATTAATAAAGGACTTGGGCATAGTGAGTATTGACATTACATCAGTGCTTATCAATGAAATGACATTGAAAGATGTCCAAAGGGAATTAAAATCATTAATTAGGAAAAGTGAAAATAACAGTGTTTTACCATTGTTGGAAAAACTAGATAATGACATAGGAAGTGTGTTAAATACAAGATCCAAACGATCCCTCTTACCTTTTATAGGAACAGCACTTAATCAATTATTTGGAGTCAACAGACTCTAATGTAGAAAAAGAAAGTGCCCGTATAGACAAACTGGAGAAATGGGCAGCAACAAGAAGGCATTGTGTTAAATAAGATTATAAGCTCTCAAAACTTAAACAGTGATGAATTGAAAAAATAAAGGAATTTATTAATCAAGTGAACACAAATATTACCAAAGAGATTAAGATAATAACAGATGAACAACATTTAAGTACATTTATGAACAATGTTAGAATTGTATTGCAAGACCATAAAGATCTATTAAATGCCATTTTGTTAGCCTATAAAGGAATATTAAGTCCAACATTAATAAACCCAAGAGAATTAGAGGCATAATTAGTGATTTTTGGTAGAGGGACATTATACCCCTATGGTAAAGGATATAATGGTCTATTATAATTTGATAACCACCAAGGTAGTTAAGAATAAGATCCTTCTAATTTTACCTTTTAATCAAAAGAGGCAGATGTACTGATGTCCATACATCCTTTTCCCATGTTG
>NC_089747.1:69376548-69411548 GCF_040412425.1 Macrobrachium rosenbergii | reverse complement strand
ATACAAAGCATATGAAGGTGTGGCATTAAGTCTCTGATGGTATGCAGGTGACCGTTTCCAAAGGAGGAGGGAAATTGAACAATTCCCTAGTGGTTTTTGGCCTCATTAACTCCTGTTTGGCGATGCGTCTGGTGGTCGTGTTTCCTGGAATACCTGCTTCAGAAGAGGTTTAAAGATAAACCCGTCGATGTCATCCGATTTCCAATTTCCTTCTGACAAGTTCATATTGTTGGTTTGATTGCTGATAGCAGATTCCAGCATCTTTCTTTTGTACGGACAACTACTTTTGAAAATCAGCTCAGCCCAGCTCCAATTCATGGAATGGCCTTTATCTCTTATATGTAGGAAAATCCCCGAACTCTCTGAAACATACTGTACTGATCTTTTGTGCTCTATTAATCTTTGCGAGAGGGATCTACTCATCTCCCCCATGTAAATATCATTACAATTGCTGCACGGAATATTGTAAACTCCGGCTTCTTCCCCATTTTTATTTAAGTATACATTAATGAGCGAGCTCCCGATGGATTTGGGACAATGGAAAATAAAAGGATTGTTAGACTTGAGTTGTTCGGTGGCTTTTTGGATGTTTTCGTCGTACGAAAGCTTTATTTTATTGTTAAAATCTATTTGTCTGTTGTGAGTGGGACCTCTGTAGTATATTTTATTCGCTTTGTTTAATAGACCTCTCGGCAATGTGTGGTGGATAGAGCAGTTGCGTTAGGTGCTGGCGGATCATGTTGAATTCTTTATCTAGGTACCCGTTTGAACATATTCTAAGCCCCCTGAAGAATAAGTTGCACCCTGCCATGATCTTTACGGAGACATCGTGGTAGCTTAAGAAATTAATGTAGGAAACAGCGAAAGTGGGTTTCCCATATACTGTAAAAGCATATCTGTTTTGTTTTCTTATGATCAGTTCATCTAGGAGCGGCAATTTTCCGTCCTTCTGTTTTGAACTGTATCGTCGGAACTAGCGAATTTAGTCTATTTAAAAATTCTTTAAAGTCTCCCCAGATATTGTCCCAGAAAGTAAAAATATCATCTATGTACTTTCCTTATAAAAAAAAAAAAAACTTCTTTTAACGTATTTTACCGATAACTACTTTCCTACCAAGCTCGTCAACAGGATTATTTACAGGGTTCTTAATAAAGAGTTTTGCACTAGCGCTAATATAAATGTTCCTAGGCTTCCCTTTTATGCCCGATTCCCATATTTGCGCGATGATTCCTTTAGGGCTGAATTTACCAACACTGTACAAAAATACTTTGGTGCATTAAATGTTAAACTTATCCCTATTAATCCACTCACAATTGGCTCCTTGTTTCGATTTAAAGATCGTTTATGCCCCCTCATGTCCTCTGGTGTAGTGTACAAATATTCTTGTCCCAGATGCAGTCTGGAAACTTACGTGGGTTCTTCTCAGAGGATGATGAGGGTTCGCATAGGCTGCCACAGGGGAGTTAGTTTCTGCACTGGATGTTCACTATCAAATCCTGAACAGTCCAGTATACGTGAACATAGCAAAAAAATGTAAAGTTCCCATTAAATGTGACAATTTCATTACTGTGGGTCAAAACTCCAGCCCAAATGAATTATTGATCCTCGAGAGTCTCTTCATCAAACAGTTTGTTCCACAGTTGAACACCCAGTCCACCTCCACGCCCTTGTACCTTTCTTAACCTGTTGTTTTTGTTTAGATTCTTTTAGTTTTTGTTTATCTCTTGCCATGGTAGCTCGACACCAGTGCTCCTCAGTCTTGAGTGTAATTTACGTATTTGTGAAGTTTGGTTTTCATTTTAATTAGTGTATAAACGATTTTTTTTAGATAACTAGCAAATTCATACACTTCTTATTGGTCGTTATTTATTGTACAGAACCCTGATGATGCATTCAGCTGAATGCGAAATGCTTCGAAATGAATTATAGTGCGTCAACGCTCGCCATGTTTGTTCCTGCTCCTGGGCCTGTATATATATATATATATATATATATATATATATATATATATATATATATATATATATATATATATATATATATATATATATATATATATATATATATATATATATATATATATATATATATATATATATATATATATATATATATATATATATATATATAAATATATATATATATATATATATATATATATATATATATATATATATATATATATATATATATATATATATATATATATATATATATATATATATATATATATATATATATATATATATATATATATATATATATATATATATATACATATATATATATATATATATATATATATATATATATATATATATATATATATATATATATATATATATATATATATATATATATATATATATATATATATATATATATATATATATATATATATATATATACATATATATATATATATATATATATATATATATATATATATATATATATATATATATATATATATATATATATATATATATATATATATATATATATATATATATATATATATATATATATATATATATATATATATATATATATATATATATATATATATATATATATATATATATATATATATATATATATATATATATATATATATATATATATATATATATATATATATATATATATATATATATATATATATATATATATATATATATATATATATGTATATGTATATATATATATATATATATATATATATATATATATATATATATATATATATATATATATATATATATATATATATATATATATATATATATATATATATATATATATATATATATATATATATATATATATATATATATATATATATATATATATGTGTGTGTGTGTGTGTGTGTGTGTGTCAGATACTTTTGATCAAACAACTGTAAAACTATTTAAAACTAATCCTTCAGTAGTTTGAAAATCCCACTTCGAATACTACGAAAAAAACTTACTAATAAACAAACTGACAGTAAAGTCGGAAGCAGTGAGTCTTCCCACGTGGGGAATTTCGTATCCAGTTCAAAACTAAGACGCCTTATCTGTCGAGCAAATGAAACACGAAGAAATACTTCGAGCATCATTTCGACAGTGGAAGATGCGAGGAAGAAGGAGGAAATACTTTTTGCACGTTCCGTCTTATTTCTTTTGGGAAATGAGTGCTTTTAAAATCTGGGAAAAAAGACCGCGAGAATCCCAGCTCACAGCTCGCCAAAAGAGAATATGGATTTTTGCTCAGCGCAGATGGACGACAACAATCCCTATTCTCCGGTGGAACAAACCGATGGAGTAATCATTTTCTTTCTTGTTGAATATTACGCGCCCGCAAAGAGAGAATGCGTTCGTTTTGAGTATCTGAGTTCCTTTTCTTTTATAGTGTATTTAGTACACACACACACACACACACACACACACACACACACACACACACATATATATATATATATATATATATATATATATATATATATATATATATATATATATATATATATATATATATATATATATATATATATATATATATATATATATGTATGTTTGTATATGTATATATATATATATATATATATATATATATATATATATATATATATATATATATATATATATATATATATATATATGCATATATATCCAAAGTTATTAAAAACTGTGTAAATATATATCATTTAATTGAGGGAACTAAACCTTGAATCACTATTTGAATTCAGTATTTTTGCATAAATGTTACAACTTGATTTACTCGCTTTATTACTTTGCATAATATTAATTACAGATAAAAATTTTATATTTGTGATAAATAATGAGCAGTGGGTAAATGAAAAATCCGATTGTGATATTTGGCGAAAGATGACCTTCCCAAACCTAATTATATTGGTAATAGTCATACAACATGAAATAGAGAAATTTCTTAATGATGAAACCATTCTTTTGTAGAAAGCTTCAAAATTGCTTGATTGCCATAAATAGCAACCGGATGTTCATTACACAGATTGGATTCATTGTTCTTAATTTCGTGTTTAATAACAAGAACAGAAATGCTGTTAAAAACGGATTATTCGTAAATGGGAAAAAATAATTTAAAAGAAAAAAATTGCAATAAATGTTTAACAGTTCCCTTTTTGGCTGTTTTTAATCAAACGTGTTAACAGGCTATATAATAAAAAAAATATCTAAAGTGAGTATTGAGGAAGGTATCAACTGAATATCTTAAATACAGTTTCATAAAGCTATCTATGCTTAATTACTACAACAAAGATATTTAATGGGCATTTTGTTCAAATAATGAGGTGTTGAAGATTGGATGTTATGTACGTGGTGGTTATCTATAGGTTATATTTACTGTGGTCTAAGACTTTACATTCTTTTCAGTTACTCTGCATTGGAATTTAAAGATTGGTCGAAGAAACGCAAAGAATATAACTGTAGGTTTTGTATATTTTAAGGCATTACACTATCTTTCAGTTATTGGACAAAAAAAAAAAAAAAGTAAAAAACTACGAACAAAATATCCCATGATACTATAAAATTACGCAAGAGATTTTAACTTGAAGAAATCTGAAATTATCTGGTGAAAACGTTTTAAACTTATTTTTTAAAAGTCCCCCACTCATTAATTACTTTTGAGAACCTTTCTTATTTTCACAAAGTCTTTAATTTCTTGGTTTAAGGCTCATTTGAAATGCCAGACAAAGATAAATGGGAAGGTTATAAGACTTAACATTTATAATTACGAGGTGAATACTCAAGTAAACAAGCTGAATGCTGCATATTAGAGACAGGAGCGTGCATTTGATACATTTTATTCGCAGAGGCACACACAACTGCATTGCTATAAAACCGATTGTCTTTGTGTTAATTATTACTACTATGAGATTCAGGGCCTCTGTAACACGGTTTTTTGGACTTTGCTCCTTATCAAAGCATCGGATGTAGCTGAAAGTTGACATATGTATATTTTACAACCACACACAAATTTTGTCAGCGTTATCAATAACCTAAACCCGATAGTTTTAATTTTTATAGAGTAAAAATTATCTAGCCGACGCCATGACCAATGATTATGAGCCAAGAGTCGAAAAACATTTATTATGTAAGCAAGGTAAACACCGTTTGACGGAATGTTGCCCCGCCCATCCACCAGACAGAAACTCATTCACCTTGTTCCACCGGCTCTGAAACCCACAGCAGTCAAGAATGGCTAACAGGATTTGGAATTGTCCCCGTGGTTGCAAAACTGCATTTGTCTTACGACTTGCAACTTTATACAGTCAAGAGAAACCCCGTGGCCATACTTACTATAGCCTGAATAGGTAATTATTCAGTTTCTAGTTTAAATCCAATGTTTATGGTCTGATTTGTATTTAGCGTAACATGATTATAATACTTGTAATGTCATTCATGATTTTGAACATTTCCATTAACTATTCATTATGCCACCAAGAGAGAGAGAAAGAGAGAAATTGTATGTAAACAGTCTTTATATAACTATTTTTGTTAAAATAAGATTTTTATCGAAAGTAAATACAAGATTATATGTGCTAAAATCTCCAGCAGACCAACGGATCATCCGATATAATTTTTTTTTCTTCTTTAGGCCGTAAGACCGTGTTGGATATGTTTTGGGCATGACTGCAGGTGCAGTGAAGGTCACCGTCAACCATGCCTCCAGTTCCGTTCCTTCACCATCGTCAGGATCACAAGCGTCGCCTGTCTTTGATTACTTTATGATTGGTGCCATTCGCCGCTGTATCCACAGAAAGTTTGCCGAGAAGAAGCATTTTACTGTTGGTTCCTTGACAAATGACCTCAAAACAGCTGGCATTATTCCGGAAATGACATCATGGGCTTCAGTACTTCGATTCTTGCATTCTATGGTATTCAAGTATAAAACTTCCTAACGTAAGATGTATGTAAGGAAGGAATCTCTGGAAATTGTATGCCGCCGGATAACTGCTCTCCGTGATCTACGACGCCAGCGGGGGGAGGGGAGAGTGGTCGTTTACATAGATGAAACCTGGTTTACGACAATGATGGCCCACAACAGGGAATGGGCAGACTACGCAGGATGTCACCAGCCCAACTTACAGTCGTCAGGTTCCTCCTGGAGAAGGTGAGCGTTTTGTGGTGGTGGCAGCTGGCACGAATGAGGGCGAGATGAATGCAAAGTTGTTCAAACAGTGGCTAACGACGCAACTTCTGCCATCCCTTCCCGAGCCATCTGTACTTTTGCTTGATAATGCACCATATCATAGCACATCGATCGAGGAGAGTCGATGCCCTACATCAACAACCAAAAAGGCAGATCTCGTCAGGTAATTATAATGACTTCCAATATATATATATATATATATATATATATATATATATATATATATATATATATATATATATATATATATACACATACACACACACACACACACACACACACACACACACACACACACATATATATATATATATATATATATATATATATATATATATATATATATATATATATATATATATATATATATATAAGATGATCTTTTCTTCGAGAGTGATGATGACTGCATTTTGCAAATAAATCATGAATAGTTTTAGGAGTTTTATTTGTACATCTAATGGGAATTTATCGAAGTAAAGTGAACATAATTCATTTATCCTTTAAAATAATTACAACATGTAGCAAAACAAATAGTAAAGATGATAATGCAATGAAGGAATGATACCATACTTTATCTTTAGCTTCAACATCGGCAATAACATACCCAGTTGCCATAATTTGTTAGCTTAATGAAATAACCTATCATCTAATGTTAAACTTAATTTCTGAGGAGGCCAGGGCTTATTGCACAGTGAAAAAACATGACAAAGACTTTATGAATGCCGGAACGATACACAGATGTGGGTAGGGTATCTGTGCTAGCGTAGTAATACTACTGTAGCAGTAGTGCCGCAACAGTAGTAATAGCAGTAATATACATGAATTAAACGTTTAGGCCAACTGCTGGGATTCTTGAGGATCATTTAGCACTTCTTACAACTACTCGAGAAATGAGTTTTTATAGCCAGAAGTTAAATTTTCTAATCCAACAATGCCCATGATAGCCTTCAGTGTTATCCTGAATTATAACGAGGCCAAAGTGGGTGGAGCCTCATGAAGTCATCATTCTGACGATAATTATTGGTGAAGGTTTAAAGCCAAAATACGGTACCGGCTATTTTTTTTCAGTAAATAGGTAGATAGCCAATAAATAAAAATTGCTTGACATTGGATATAGCAGTTATCAAATCAAGCTTGTCTACTATGTTTTTGAAAATTACCAATTATTCCCTACATCTTGTTAATCTGATTGTGACCTATAAAGTAGACTGTAATTTATTAGGAAACTTATTTTGGGAGTTAGACTAATAATCGAAGTGTTTTTGTATTTATTGACATATTTTGTTGGTTTGTTCATTATGACAATTATCAGTGGAGAGGTTTCAGAGTTCATAAAGGTGTACTGCTTTGCTTGTATTTAAATTTTTATGCATTGTTGCCAGAGGTTTAGCCTTCGTTACGTATAGCCAATCATCCATCGAGAAAGAGGGAAGAAATGCTGTCATAAGTCACGTAACGAGTGCGTTCGGAACCTTCTCTCTGAGTAAGTTGGCCCGTTTTAAAAAAAAGTCACTTTTACATTATAAGTACCAAATTTATTCAACTTACGTAATGCAGAATACAGTCAAAATTTATTTGTAGATATAATGTGTATTCTGAATAAGTGTTATATTTATGAAATGCATAGATAAAAAGTTATTGCGAAAAAACCGTGTTACAGAGGCCCTGAATCTCATAGTAGCTGACTAAAATCTTAAGTAGGGCGCGGTCATGGTTGCATACTGGTATCTCTTCATATAATTTCGCTTCTGTTTTTGAGTGTAAAAGAATTTATAATGAAATATATATATTCTATTTAGTGTTTTATTTATCAACAAATTTAGTTTCCAAATACAACGGTTTATGCTGCAAACGTAAATAACCAAAATATACGAGGCACAGATAACTGAAAAGTAAGATATCATCCTTGAGTGTAACAGGGAACGTGAAAGAGATTCTGCCATATACGAGGGCCTATTACGAGGTAACAAACAGCGTAATCATATCATCCCGTACCACCCAGCAATACTTGGAACCCACCTGATATCTGCAGAGGTCTGGCAGTTGTAAAAACGACGAATGGCTCATCAGTCGGGCCTAAGATGGCTCATGAGGCTGTAAATAATATCATTAACCTCCAATGCCGCGGCTGAATAGTTCCTCTCGGCAACTTTATTAGGTCTACATATCCGTGAAATAAGCCTCTTATATCCATTCCTACTGGTCATAACGAGAAGGAATTTTCCCCCCAATATCCTTTTCCGTCCTACGAATGAACCATTTTTCTCAAGGTTCTTTACGAGAAAAAGACAGAAATTCTGGAAAAGATGCCGGATATTTCAATAGTAGCCCATTTAGCTATATAATGAAGTACATGATCGCTTATGTCTTCAAACCAAGGACAAATTAAGCAATTAATTTCTTCAAACAGCCGGGCGTTTTCTGGCTTCATATTGAGTATGGAATAGTTTGCTTAGGGCAGTTATGGAATCCTCTGATCTCTAACCATTAAATCGCGTAGCAAATTCATTCCTGCTTGCTGCTAACGTATCCTGAATTGAAGGTTTGCCCATTTTTTTTTATTCCTTCATATTTATTTATTCATCATCTTTCATATAACCTGTCTCTTTCTCAATGCAGGATGATTTTCCTTTGAAACCCTCTTGGGTTTATAATCTGTGCACTCTGTCCATTATGGTTTCCAGCTGAATATTAAGAGAAAAGTTCTGTTGTCATACTGGCTAATATGTCTGCCATGACATCTCCCCCAAGTCGATTGTTGTCCTGTACTTACCACATATATTTTCATGTTCTTCGTACATGTGTGTTAGATACACACGCATTCGCGGCAGCAGTCAGCACATTGCACATAAAACAACACCGTTTTGAGCGAACTGAAAAGGAATTTGGAAACTCCTCATATAATCAGTAATAGGCACATCGTTATCCTAACTCTGATTGAAGGAGTAGTTTGACTAATTACTGAGCCTAATTTGATTGGCTGGCATAATTAGGTTAGCACAAACTTTGGTCCAAGTAAGTGATTTCGACACCGAGTGACTGAAAAAACCACTTGATGCTACTTTTGATTTGAAGATGATTCTGTCTCTTGGGTAAAATTGATTATTATTATTATTATTATTATTATTATTATTATTATTATTATTATTATTATTATTATTATTATTATTATTATTGTGTTCGCTATTGTTGTTGGAGGAGAAAACAGCAATAAGGGTGAATAAAAATTAAACAACCTCGCCGGAGACCTAATACTTGAAATTTCAGGTTGCAAACAATCGTTGATTCGGGTCACCAAAAGTCACGGTGCAGGGATACAAGGAATATCCATTTGATTTAGGTTTGAACATGCTGACCAACCAAGAACACCAAATTTAGAATTATATATATATATATATATATATATATATATATATATATATATATATATATATATATATATATATATATATATATATATATATATATATATATATATATATATATATATATATATATATATAAATATATATATACAACAATATATATATATATATATATATATATATATATATATATATATATATATACGACTAAAAAGCCACAACAATGTAAAATACAAAAAATACAAAAAGAGGTTAAAAAAGGGTTATAAAAGGGTTAAATAAAATCGTCAGTTGTTTTTCTAAGAAACACATGTATTTCTATTCAGCTGGCTGAAGAGGACCATTGTGCAAACGGTCGAAAGCTCCCCCTTTTTTAACCCTTTTGTTTGTATTTCGGAAATACAATCGCTCATATACATTATTGTGGCTTTTCACTTATCATTTTCGGTGACATTATGGTGATGCACCATAGATAATCTTAACGACTACCTAAAAACATGCAGCACAATATTTTAATATTGACAGTGATGAAGGTCTGAGGAAATATCGACAGCTTGTGAGGAAATGGACGCAGTTATTCAAGACCGAAAATCAAGTTAAGTAATTATACAACTGTCTACAAGAACAAGTCATTCCAAAATCTTTTGGCCAGATTAGTGAAGTTCCTTTCTCAGGTTAACCCTTTCCTAAATATCAAAGCCGCTCCTTGCTCAGCGTATTATTCGTGCTAAATCGGAGGTGCAGACAGCATTCATTCTACTACACGAGGCCCAGCTGGATTTGAGAGGCATTTTTCAATCAGCAACGTTTGAAGGTGCCATGCGCAGAGCAGGTGAGGTTGCGCATTTCAGGGACACTCAACATTTTCATAATCTTCAGTATATAAAAACTTGCCAGTCTTCTTGCTGGTCAAAAGTAGGTGAGACTAATCAGGTCATAAACCTGTCATCTTTCCGAATTGAAGGCACTCATTTAGAGGTACTATATTTAGGTTTGAATTTCAATTTAGGTCCTGGAGAAGTTTTTCTTATTAAAGGCCTAGCCTCTATCGATAATTTAAATATCATAACCCACAAGAAAAACTTTATATTTTGAAGGGTTCGATTCTTACCTCTGAATTGAGTAACAACGATTTTTATATTCCTTTGAGACACAAGAAAGCCTTAGAGGAGTTATCTAAGAATAATGATATCAAAATAATGAAAGCAGACAGAGGGCTCCATTGTTGTCATGGATAAGATTGATTATGATATTAAAGCATTAAGGTTGCTAAATGATAGTAATACTTATATTAGGTTGAATAAAGGGCCTTCTATCAATGCAGTACAAAATTCTTTCAACAAAAAAGTTAGAGATATTGCAACTAGCATTTCAAATGAAGAGTTGCGTCAAGTCATACTCGGCAAGATCTTAGGCAAAACACCTAACCTTCCTTACTTCTACGGGATCCCTAAAATGCATAAAACTGGCTGTCCTTTACGACCCACGGGCCATGGCCCACTGTAGCTACGTGCGGTGGCCACCAATCCGTGTTGGCTGAATGGCTTGCCAAACAACTTGCCCCTCTGGTAGGCACGATACCCTCCGCACATATCAGACACAGGGATAATTTCATTCAGAGATTAAGGGCGTTCGATGGCTTTTCGGGGGGAAATGTATAGTCTGGATGTCATTTCCATTTACTAATGTCCCTCTTGATTATGTGATTGAAAAATTACGTGCTAAATTTGATAATGACCCAAGTTTATGCCCACTTCCCACTGAATTATTTCTTGACCTCATTAAACTGTGCGTAGAATCCATTGTTTTCATTTTCAATAGTGATGCGAATGAGCAAAAATCTGGAATAGCAATGGGATCCCCCCCCTCTCATTTGTTTTGGCTAATATCTGCATAGAGTTTGTGGAGGAGACTATTTTGAGTTCTTGTCCGTCTCGTTTTAAACCAGTATTGTGGGCCCGTTATGTTGACGATATTTTCATTCTTTTAAGTCATGATGAAAAAGCATTCAATGATCTAGTAGAATTTGTTAACAGTCAGATGGAACAAATCAAGTTCACACATGAAAAGGAATCGGCACAAATTACCATTTTTGGATGTCCTAGTTTTTCACAATCTAAACACAGAAGTTTGAATTCTCGATTTACAGAAAGCCGACTAACTCTGAATTATATGTTCATTTCTATTCCTATCATAGCATTCAGATAAAGAAAAATATCCTTGTTAATATGGCTGTCAGGGCTCTTAAAGTTGTGACCCAGTTTTTAAACGATGAAATTTCCCATATTCGGAATACTTTTAGTAAGTTGAGTTACCCTTCCCATTTTATTGAGGATGCTTTATTTAAAGCCAAGAAAAAGTTCTACTACCCGTCACACAAGCAGACTGATCAAAGCAATAGATACATAACACTTCCATAACAAGAGAAGTTAGAATCAAAGCTCAGTTAATCAACAGCACAGGTAATGTTAAAGTAGCCTTCACATATGATAATTTAATCAGATCAAAGAATAATAGAAGAAGAATTAGTGATAGTAACAACAAGAGAGATATAGGAGTATATTCTATAAAATGCAAGCTCTGTAATTTATTTTATTTTGAGGAGACAGGTAGAGGGAGGGACATAAGATTACAAGAACATTAAAAAGTGGTTAGGGACTTCGCTCAAAACAGCGCTATTGCTAAACATTATTGGGAAAATAATCATGCCATGGATTGCGAGGGAGCTAAAACTATATATAGAAGTAGTCAAGTTGGTCACAAAAGAGTGGTGGAGGAGGCTTTGATAATCATTTGCAACACATTAGATGGAAATAAAGCCTTTACGCAGGAGGACAGACATACAGACAAGCTAGTCTGTCATTCCATAAATTTAAATTTAAAGCATATTCTCGAGGCCCCTGATACTGTCTCTCTCTCTCTCTCTCTCTCTCTCTCTCTCTCTCTCTCTCTCTCTCTCTCTCTCTCTCTCTCACAGGTTGTCGAAGTGGCAGTTGTCACAGAAACAACAGGCACCGATGCTGAAAGTCATTCACCAACCACGAATCACCTTGTCACCAGTAATGAGCACCGTACAAACGAAGATCACAACCTCTGGCTTACAGATACGGGGAAACAGCCATCACTTGACCGCCATTTCTTAGAGATTGTTCGAAGGTTTCCTGGATTATTAAAAAAAAATTGTATTTTATTCAGTTGGATGAAGAGGACCGTTGTGCAAACGGTCGAACAGTTCTGCAAAACGGTTTAAACTTTTTTTTTGGAAATACAATTGCATACATTATTGTGGCTTTTGACTTATATTATTTCTGGTCACATTATAGTGATGCAATATATATATATATATATATATATATATATATATATATATATATATATATATATATATATATATATATATATATATATATATATATATATTATTTATATATAGAGTGAATTGGATATTAAATATATATATACGTTTGTAGCTTTCTGATTGTATATGAATCACGGTGATGTGATAAATAGTATATATATATATATATATATATATATATATATATATATATATATATATATATATATATATATATATATATATATATATATATATATATATATACGCATATATATATATATATATATATACTCATAAACGTCAGGAAAGGCACTCAATACAGTTGATAGTTTATTCCTAATGCCGACGTTTTACAACTACATTGTTGCATCTTCAAGGCTGAAATACAGCGAGCTGACCCAATAATTAATCATAAAAACATTTATTACAACAACTGATTAAAAACACTACAGTATTTTCTCATTTAAAATGCTCATTCTTTTAAAAATATCAGAGGCACCATGACACTAAAAGAAGGACCTACCCAGACGGGAGCTACAACAAAACTATTTTTTCAAACGTGACTTTAATGCCGACTCTTTTTTTTTTTTTTTTTTTTTAGATTATATCAATACTCAACACCCGAACATAAAGTTGACTCTGGAGAAAGAATCTAATAATAAATTACCGTTCCTGGATGTTCTGGTCTCTAGAAATGAACAAGGTTTTCATACAGGGATTTATATTGGAAAGATACTTTCACAGGTTTGGTTACGAATTTGTATAGCTTCTGTCATTTTAATTTTAAATTAAGCTCCATTTCTACTCTCCTCCGCAGGGCCTTTACACACTCATCGAATTGGAAGACCTTCAATGAAGAGATCGTAACCCCGGCTAACTACTTCAAAAACAACTGTGTTGCTCAAAAGCTTTTTTCAGGGCTTTAAACAAGTTTTTAAATAAAAAAAATGGAAAAACCCACGGCCATCCACACGGTACAAAAAATGAAAATGTTTGCAACGTTGCCTTACCTATATGGCGATAATTTTAGAAAAAAATGTCTAAATTTATTTCAGAGAGAACTGCTGCCCTGAACCTAAAATTAATCCCCAAAAATCCTTGCACCATCGGGCCTTTTTTAAGCTCAAGGACAAAGTTAGTCCGTTGTTTACATCCAACGTCGTTTACAAGTATAGTTGCCCCTTAGAAAAAAGAAGAAGAGGATCAAGGTAAACAAGTTGTTGTCAAAACTACTCCCGAGTTTTCTTCAATTTTCTTTGGAATCTGAGATTTTCACTGGAAGGAAATGAGGTGCGAGGTCTGTGGATATGCCGTGATAAGTCTTATATAAAAACAATAAGTGATTTTATGCCATAGACAAAATATAATACAGGAGTAGTAGGGTGTGTAGTTTTAGGTACCCCTAGCTTCCCCTAGGGGGACCCCTGCTCGGTTTTGAGCGACAGTGGTGGCATCTATTGACAGATTTTACGACTAAATTTGGCAAAATGCATTATCATTCCGTGTTACTTAAGAGAAAGGACTCTTTTTGGTTGCAGTTTTCTGCTTACCCCTCCATAGATGTCGTGAGTGAGGTTATATTCTCTTATATGAAAGTGAATCCGAATACTATAATTGGAGTACAGATGATGAATAGAAATAGAGTAATCGTTAAAGTAATGCCAGAAGTGTTTCCTGACATCATGGAACAGTTCGAAGATATAAAGAAATTAATTCTGAGAAATGTGGACAGGTGAAAATTGTTAATCTAAGTTCTTCAGTTACTTATGTCTCTACAAGGAATGCTTCCTTTGAACTTGAAGATAAAGTTTTGACCTCAGTATTATCAAGGTACGGGAGGGTAGAAGGAATCACACATAACATATGTTCATGGGCCATTTAAAGGATACCTGACAGGTGTACGAACCGCTAAGATGAGATTGAAAGAAAATGTGCCCTCATCTATCACCGTAATGGGATATACTCTAACAATATAATATAATGGACAGCAAAAGCACATGTTTTAGGTGCAAAGAAGTTGGACACGAGGCTAAAGATTGTAAAATGGAAAGTATGGGACCTATGTTTAATGAGAGTGATTTCCCAGACATGGTCCCTGAACAAAAGAAAATACTTTGAAAACAAAAACTAAAGAGAATGGGGAGATCATGACAATGGTGACAGACAAAGAAGACTCAGGTAGATATAAAACAGTTCCTCAATCTAAACAAATTTTGGAGGATGAGGATGTAGAGACTGGAGAAATAATGGACTGCTTAAGAAGTAAAACTTTTGAAAGGTGTCTAGAAAACGAAGATGAAGGGGAATGTTCGGTTGAAAACGAAGAGGAAATAGTTGAGGAAATCCAGAGAAATGAATTGTCACAAGAAATAGGAACTAGTACAATGGAAACTTTAAATGTACAGGCTGAAGTTCACCAGGTATTGAAGGAAAGGGAAGATTTGACAGAAAATGAAGACAGTCTTTGGAAAAGAAGGTAACAACCAAGAAATCTTGAGTGTACTTCCCAGTGGATCGATCTCACAAGCGGACCAATGTATTACTGCCTTGAGAACAGGGAAGTGGTATGTAGAACAGGATAGCGCCAACAAGCTTAAGATCACTTTGAAAAAGGACCAAAACCAGAGTATGGATGAAGATTATGAGAATTCCTCATCAGATTACAATAGAGAAAAATGTTCAAAAAAGCATAAACCATATTAATTTATGTAAAAAGTTTTTTTCTTTTAATTCTACAAATTCAATTCATCCACATTAAATGTAGCGACAGTCAATGCGAATGGACTTAACTATATAAATAAGCAAATCAAATTAATAAATTTAATGTTATTATACAAACTTGATATAATTTTCATTCAAGAACATAATATAAAAAGAGAGGGGAAACTAGAATATATAGAAAAATATTGTAAGGTAGTAATTAACTATACACAATACCTTAAAGGGGGACTTGCTATCCTTATAAGTAAATCTTCTAATGTGGATGTCCTGAATGTAGAAAACGATGTAAATGGTCATTTAATGAGTGTTAATTGCCGTTGTTCAAACGTTAGTATTCAGTTACTCAATGTCTACGCACCTGCTGGAAGTAGCAAAAAGAAAGAAAGAGAGCAGCTGTTTAATAAAGATATTATGTATTTTTTGAGAAATAATATAAGTAATATAATAATGGGAGGAGACTGGAATTCAATTACTAGTATGAGGGATTGCTCAAATCCAGATAGTTACCTGTTATCTAAATCTCTTATATGCCTTAAAAATAATTTGAAATTGAAGGACGCTTGGTTTCTCCTAAACCACCATGTAGAATACACATATGTTAAGGGAAACTATGGTTCTAGATTAGATAGATTTTATTTGAGAGATTTGCAAAATCAGGTAAATGATATTCGAAATATACCTGTAAGCTGGTCTGACCATTGCATAATTAAGCTAACAATAAAATTGGAAAATATAATCTCATTAGGTAAAGGGTACTGGAAATTGAATGTTAATACCTTGAATAATGATATTGTGAAAGAAAATTTCTTAAGGTTTTGGGACAGTGTTAGAAATAAGGAAAGCAGATTCGAAAAAGTTAAATGTTGGTGGGATTTTGCCAAAGAAAAAATTAAATCCTTTTTTGTATGTTGTTCAAAACAAATTAATCAGGAAAAATACGGTTTACTTAATTTATTAAATTTTCAGTTAAAAACAGAGATGGGAAAATCAACATTAAATGCAGAAAAAAGATCGTTAGTGAATTCCTTAAAATTGAGAATAAATGGTATTCAAGATGATATATGTGAGGGAATAAAAATAAGAGCTAAAATTGATGATAAACTTAGGGGAGAACAAGTGTCTGCGTATCTGCTTGGAAAAGAAAAAAATTCTAAAACTTTTCTGAACAAGATAAAGAGAGAAGATGGTAATGAAATTGTTAATCCAAATTCAATAATTTTGTACGTAAGAGATTATTTTGAAAACCTTTTTAAAAAAGAAAATTTTAATAAATAAGCTCAACGAATGTTTCTCAGTTTAATAAATAAAGCTATAGACAAAAAGGAAAATGAAATATTAACAGCAGACGTGACAGAGTCTGAAGTGTTTGCAGCCATTCGTAGAATGAAAAACGGGAAAAGTCCTGGGTTAGACGGTCTCCCAGTAGAATTCTGTAAGACCTTCTGGAAAGATATAAAGCAAGATTTCGTCAGTGTAGTGAAATTTGTATTTAAGAATAAAATCGATGTGAAACTGAATAAAGAAATAATTACTCTTACCCCGAAGGAAGGAAATTTAGATCAAATTTCAAACTGGAGACCGATAACCATGCTAAATGTAGATTTTAAAGTCATTGCTAAAATAATAGCTAACAGATTTAAAGATGTTATAGGGTTGATAATATCCGCTGAACAGTTTAGCTGTCTTGAAAACAAGCCAGTAATCAATTTAAATATTTTAATGAGAGATATTATGGTTTACATTAATGAAAATAACAAGGAGGCAGCTTTGATAAATCTGGACTGGTCAAAAGCTTTTGATCGTGTAGACCATGACTTTTTATATGCAACATTGAAAAAATTTGGGTTTGACAGTGGTTTTATCCAGATAATACAAATGTTATACGAAGACGCTGAAAGTGTGATAAGCATAAATGGTAACCTCTCTGAGTCCTTTTCCATTAAAAAATCTGTAAGACAGGGGTGTCCCCTTTCTATGATTTTATTTATTGTGTATCAAGAACCTTTCTATAGAATGATAAAAATGCAGCTTTCACAGTTCGCTTTAAAGTTACCTAATCAACTGAATGTCTCTGTTATTGGTTATGCTGATGACTCTGTAATTATTGTCACTAGAGACGAAGGTCTAATAGAATGTATAAATGTCATTAAGGAATATGAAAAAGCGTCAGGTGCCCTTTTGAATAAAAACAAAACCTCTATTTTTGGTATTGGGTACTGGGAAAACAGAACAGAATGGCCAATCAATGGCTACCAGGTTCTTCAAGATTCATGTAAGGTGTTAGGTGTCTACCATACAAATAGTTTTCAGAAAAGTGTCGAGTTAAACTGGTCTAATTTGGAAAATAAGATTACCAAGATGGTTGGTATTTTTCAGAATAGAAGACTAACAATATTTCAAAAGTTTATTGTGATAAATTGTAAAATTTTAGCAAAAAAATGGTATGTATCACATGTTTATCCAATACCAAATACAACTGCACAAAGAATTCAGAGATGTTTATATAAATATATATGGAATAGTAATTATGAACCAGTTGCTAGAAATACTATGTTTCTAGATAAATTAAAAGGAGGAGTTGGAATATATAATATTTTCTGCAAGTCAAAAGCTATTATGTTCCATACATTTCTGAAAAATTGCATCAATAGAGGATTTGGTTATGAAATGTTATATTTTTTTTGTAAAATTCGGGCGACTTTTGTAATTGAAACGGACATCAATTATAGGGATTGCACGATTTTTATCCCGGCTTATTATAATACGATGGTTGACATTCTTAGGAAGGTGTACTGCTTTAAAAATTATCCTAATGTGTCAAATAAGGAAACTTATTGGTTGTTAATGGAATGTAAAGATTACAAACCCAAGATTGAATTACTGTATCCCCTTTTCAATTGGACTGTAATTTGGAAGCATGTTAATAAAATCATATTAATAAGAACAGCAGGGAATACTGTATAGGTATATACATGAAATACTGAATACAAATGATAGGTTGCACATCATGAACATAGCAAATGACAATAAATGTCTCTTTTGTGGGGCTGTTGAAAATAACATTCATTTTATATATTTCTGTCCATCATTGAAGAAAATATTATCCTGGTTCAAGTTACTTTAAAAAAATGTTGTAAGATTGAGACAATTAGTTTGCTGAAAATTCTTAAATTGGATTTTACAACTGTGTCAAAGAAAGATGAAAATACTGCCATGGTTCTGTTATCGGATTTTATAACAGGATTATGGTATGGAAGGTCTGTGGGACTGTTGAATGATGACCCAAATTTAGTTACATTCATAAGAAATAGAATGTCAAAAACAAAAATATTAATGTGTCATGCTTTCAACAATGACCTAAATAAGATATTTACAAAAGACTACCTGTACAATATAATACAGAGATAGGGATTGATAAAATGTGAAATTGAAAAGAAATACTATTGTATTATAAAGACTAGTTAATATTAAATATTACATACATATAAAAAGTCTATGTAGAAAAAGAATCCTAAATTAGGGAAAAAGTAAAATAAAAAAAAACTGTATGTAAACATATTATATTCGTGTAAGTAGAAAAGTTATCATTGTAAAATTATGTAAATACTGTGAAACAACTGTAAAACTGCATTAATGTATTTTTCTAATAAAAGATACAAAAAAAAAAGTATACTTGCCCCAGGTGTAACCGGGGGACTTAGGTTGGATGTACCAAAAGACTGCTGAGGGTACGCATAGACGCCCAAAGCGGAGTTAGCTTCCGAACCGGGAGCAGATTGTCCAACCCAGAACAATGCAACATAAGGAACCATTCCAAATTATGCAAAACACTAATAGATAACAAAGACTTTCGAATAATAGGACAAACACAGAAAGACAGCGACTTAACAACCTTAGGATCCATAATGATAAAATTAACAGTTCCATCATTGAACACCCAAACATCATCTACTCAGCTGTTTATTGCTTGATGGTCCTGTTTGCCTTATCGTTAACTTGTTTTCTCATTTTTATCTATTTTTGTTTTTTTGTATTTTTCTCTCCTTCTTTCAATAGTTTTGTTTTGTTTTAGCTCCCGTCTGGCTAGGTCCTTCTTTTAGTGTCATGGTGCCTCTGATATTTTTAAAAGAATGAGCATTTTAAATGAGAAAATACTGTAGTGTTTTTAATCAGTTGCTGTAATAAATGTTTTTATGATTAATTATTGAGTCAGCTCGCTGTATTTCAGCCTTGAAGATGCAACAATGTAATTGTGGAACGTCGGCATTAGGACTAAACTATCAACTGTATTGAGTGCCTTTCCCTGGACGCCTACGAGTCCGATTTCGACAGCTGCAGCTCTGGTGTTGGAATATATATATATATATATATATATATATATATATATATATATATATATATATATATATATATATATATATATATATATATATATATATAAATATATATATATATATATATATATATATATATATATATGTGTATATGTGTGTGTGTGTGTGTGTGTGTATATACATATATATATATATGTATATGTGTATGTATATACACATATATATATATATATATATATATATATATATATATATATATATATATATATATATATATATATATATATATATATATATATATATATATATATATATATATATATATGAACTATATCGACAGAGCCTAACAATATTTACATATATATATCTGTGTCTGAACTGCACAGAAAGGTTTAAATTCAAAATCAAACCCCTACCCTTGACATACAAACAAAGAAAAACCAAATAAAATTTTCATTTTTACATCACCTTTTCCTTTAGTGCTTTATGGCTTAATTATCATTTTTCACCTGACGCTCCACCTTTTCTTCCAGGCTCTGTCAGACGTATGATTAACCTAAAGAATAAATCCAGACGCCCTGTAACATAATTTTTTTTTTCTTTTTATCAGAATTTACACAAATTTTGAACATAATTTATGAGAATTTCTAAATTAATTGTTTATTACCGCCGTAAAATCAACATTGAAAACCTATATCGGTTTAAATGAGGTTTGGATTTAATTATCAGCAACCAGAGTGCTGAGTGAGAGAGCGGACGAAACGTTGCAGTTAACCATATACGGTATACATGCCTTCCTGAGTCTATCTCAGCACATTACAAATTTAATATTTAATCGAAGAACTAAGGAACGTATTTCATACAATCACGAACATAGAATATCCATGAGAAAACGAAGCAATAACCGAAATTCAGTGATTCACACACTTTTATTTGAAATGGAAACCTGGCAACCACAGCAACCTGTGAACGGCAAGACTGGATGAGTACCTACTAGTCAATTAGCATCAATTCCTGCATTCTCATCATTTAGGAAAATAAAATATTTGTTGGTGGTTATTTATTAGAATTATATATATTCATTTCTATCTTTTATCAATGTGTATGTAATCATAATAAATAACCGTTTGCCTTCCATTCCTCCTCGAAAGGATTGTTTTTGTTTATGATACCTTATTACGTCATTACCATAGGGACGAATTGACTGTTTGGTGCTCACCAAACCTTGCTTTGTATGGGTTGCTATAGTTGCCATACGGACGATTTACGGACAATTCTTCGGAAACATTTCTTCGGAAACAGATCTTCGAACACATTTCTTCGAAAGTGTTTTACTTAGAAAATCAAAACATCGAGAAGTTGGTTTCGTACACCTTCTTCGAATACAAGATTGACGAACAATGCGTTAATATTTTTTATACTTTTTCTCTTTTTTTCTATTCTCTCTTTCCGTTCTAATAATAATAATAATAATAATAATAATAATAATAATAATAATAATAATAAAAGGGGTTATAAAAACCAGTAGTATCAAGAACATTTATCAAAATATAAAACAATTTCAATGATAAATTTTATTAAGAAATTAAATTATTAATATTTTTATTTTTACTTCTTTTTCTAGGATATGTGGTTTTGTGCAATTCCACGCAAATAGTCTAATATTCTAATATATTAGTTGAATCATCAAAAGAAGAAACAAGGTTCTTCAGACGATGGATAAGTTAGGGACAAGAACTTTTATTTGTCTTAAAAATTCCACATAGGTTTGTTCTTTTTTATTGGTAGCAATGCATAGATGAATGGAATTGTAAGCCCATTTTTAACGCCAAGAATGGTATACGGTTGTTCATATATATTGGGTACCGATTTGAATGTCCCGTCGGCATACCAATTAAGGAAGGTAGAGAGAAATTGCAAGTTCCGGTATGTGGAAAAGATTAACATTCTATTATCAAATGGACCAGAATCAATCATTAAGAATTGGTCACCATTATTGGTTTTCGTTTGATCTTCTGTAAAAACCAAATCCTTCCAATGCAGAGGCACAACCAATCCAATATCGTCTTTCTGTCGAACACGGTGCACTGTTCTCTTGATACTATTTGTAGAAAGTAAAGCCGCAGCTACGGCTTGAGAAACTTGAGATGCTGCACTAGATATTATGAGGTGGGGTGCCTCTCTGCCATCTTTCGCCTCATCTCTCACTTCATTCATAAATTGGTAAACTTCCACAAGCGCAGGATCGTCTGTGTGATTATGTTCTCTTGGAATAGTCACCACCTCATTGTCTATCGTTATTGTTCGGCTTTTGCACTGATTTTCAAAATCATAACATTTCCAATATGTTTTGTTCATCCCTTGTTTATCTTTTACAAATAAAAATCCATTTAAAAGGAGCACTGGCTTTCCTTTCGAGCTCTTAACAAATTCTGCCATCTTCAAGTAGGGTGCTTAAACTTTGAAGCATATTATTATAATGCTCTACAAAAACTGACTTTGTAATGAGAGAGAGAGAGAGAGAGAGAGAGAGAGAGAGAGAGAGAGAGAGAGAGAGACTTGCTTCTTTTCGCAAATTAGTCTGAATTGGTGATTCGAAGTAATTGGCCTGTTAAAGATCCTCTATTAAGAAGTTTTTGTTTGTCGAGGATATTTTACTTCGAAGGTTTTTTTTTTTCTTCGAAGAAATGTGTTCGAAGGTCTGTTTTCGAAGAAATTTTTCGAAGAATTTTCCGTAAGAGGAGCAATTGCTGTTATCTGAGGGAATATTTAAACTACTAAATTTTTGTATAAAATCTTCTGCCTGCTTGACCTGGGAGGATGAGAAGGTTCCTAGAAAGGGTGGTAACAGGTCTGCAAACCATTTTGATAATTTACACATGAAAGAGCCCCTGCTAGATTGCTAGATATTATAGGGCGTAAAGGAATCCCAGCTTTATGTGTTTTTAGAGGCCATAAAAATAAAGGAGAGAAGGATTAATTATTTTGAATGCCTATAGTAAGTCTATGTTTTTCTTATTATCCCGCTATGGTTCTGACTGATTTGTTAAATTGGGCAGCAATGTTTGTTGTAGGATATTTCGTTAATTTATCATAGGTCTCCGCATCGTTTAAAAGTTCTTGAACTTTATTGATGTATATATGTCTCCTTATCTAAGAGAACTATTTTCCTGTCTGTCAAGTTTTGTGCTTATGATGTCCTCCCTTTTGCTTAACCTAACTAAGGCATTTTGGAATCTTTTCGGGAAAGATTTTTTTTTTCTCCAAGACATTTAGCAAAATGCCTTTGAGACATGCCTCTTTTTTGTCGTAATTGTTTGTTGCAAAATGTTTATCAAATGCAACTAAGAAATTAAAATTAGTCTCGGGACCTGGTTTTAGAGCAAATGAGACATAAAGATTTAAAACTGTCTGTTCTTCTGCGGTGAGGGGATGGTTAGAGAGGTTCAGCACATTATTGGGTAAGCCAAGATTGTTCCATACACTGTTATTAATTAGTCTTTTTTCATTTGTTGCGCAAATTTCTTGAGTGAGTCTCACTGTTTTAAATAGCACCTGATAGTACAAAATAGGAAATGTATCTGTACATACCATCATTCTTGCACTGGAAGGCAAAACGATGTGGCTGCCTCACTTATTTTTCTTCTCATCACATAGATGTCTTGGTGTGTGGCATGTATTCTGTCTTGGAGGAATGTGTGGATGGAGTCCGGAAATGGGTCTGAAGTCGATGTCCATCGCTTGAAACCGTACATTTTGGGAGAAACTTGTTCTTAGAGGCATTCTTGTAGAAAATTTTTCTGGTTCTTCCTCTTGTGTAACCCATGAACTAGTCGTTCATACCATCTAAAGATGCGCTTGACATCTGGGATGAAGCCGAAAATCTGACGTAAACTTTAATGTTCCATAAAGGGCAAAAATGAATGCCTTTTACTGTAATACAACAGTATAATATAAAGATAAAAGGCCCATAAAACACTGTTTAAACTTTGCAACTATATGTTTCGAATACTTCCTTCTGTGGCCCTGTTCACTGGTAAAATATGGACAGATGATATGATACAAGAGTATATATAGAAAACATACGAAGGTGTGGCAGTAAGTCTCCGTTGGTATGCAAGTGGTCGTTGACCAAGGAAGGAGGGAAATTAAGGAATTCCCCTGTTTTTTGGCTTCATTAACTCCCATCCGGCGATGCGTCTGGTGGTCGTATTTTCTGGAACACCTGGTTAAGAAGAGGCCTGAGGACTAACTCGTCGATGTCATATGATTTCCAGTGTCCTCCTGACAGGTTCATATTGTTGGTTTGATTGATGATAGCAGATTCCAGCATCTTCCTTTTGTACAGACAGCTACTTTTGAAAACCAGCTCTGCCCCACTCAAGTATATGGTATGGTCTTTATTCACAATATGTAGGAAAATCCCCGAACCCTCTGAAGCATATCGCACTGGTCTTTTGTGCTCTGTTAAGCTTTGCGAGATGGATCTACCCGTCTCCCCTAAGTAAATCTCCTACAATTGCTGCACCGAAGCTTGTAAACTCCGGCTTCTTGACGGTAATGAGCGAGCTCCCGATTGATCTAGGATAATGGAAAATAAAAGTATATATATATATATATATATATATATATATATATATATATATATATATATATATATATATATATACACACACACACAAACACACACACACAGACATATATATATATATATATATATATATATATATATATATATATATATATATATATATATATATATATATATAAAGGAAGAAGCAGACAGGAAATTGGAGTTGTGGAGAAGTGCATTGGAGGACAGAGGCCTAAAGATAAGCAGAGCAAAAACTGAATATATGTGGATGAATGAAGGAGACCAAGAGGGAAGCATCAACTTAGAGCAGGCAGAAGTAAAATGAGCTACATCCTTTAAGTACTTTGGGTCGTGTGTCACTGATTGTGGAGGGATGGAGAAGGAAGTGAATCACAGAATACAATCAGCTTGGTGCAATTGGAGGAAAACATCAGGTGTGTTATGTGACAAAAAGATTTAATGTAAAGATGAAGGGAAAAATGTACCCGAGCATTGTCAGACCTGCGTTGAAACATGGCCTATGAAGAAAGCACAAGAGAGAAAGATGGAAGTGGCAGAAATGAGAATGCTGGGTTGGATGTGCGGAGTGACAAGAAGAGACAGGATAAGGAATGACTTCATAAGAGGGACGGTGAAAGTTACAGAAATATCAAAGAAGCTGCAGCAGAGATGATTACAATGGTTTGGACATGTTATGAGAAGAGAGGAGGATTCTGTATGTAAAAGAACCATGAATATGGAAGTGCCTGGAACAAGGATGAGAGGTAGACCAAGAATGAGATGGAGAGACACAGTTAACAGGGACATGCAGGAGAAGAACGTGACCCCATATAAAGATGGGAAAAGCTGAAGATAAAGAAGAAGAAGATATATATATATATATATATATATATATATATATATATATATATATATATATATATATATATATATATATATATATATATATATATATATATATATATATATATATATATATATATATATATATATATATATATATATATATATATATATATATATATATATATATATATATATATATATATATATATATATATATATATATATATATATATATATATATATATATATATATATATATATATATATATATATATATATATATATATATATATATATATATAATATGTATGTGTGTACCATACTTAAGTTTTGATTCAGTAGTTAAAAGACTAACAAAGAGATATAAGAAGATCTGTGAATGAAATGTTTGCGGAAACTGAAAAATTAACTAGTAAAAATGATGGTCAGAGTCAAAAGATAGCATATAGATTATAGAGCAATTGGAGAGCTGAGTGTCAGTGCTGGTAAGCGTAAGGATAAACTAGTCAGGGGTATGTAAAGTAATTAATTGACCGAAAATTAAAAAATCTGAAATAGATGGAAACAACGTTTTGAGACATTTCTTAATATACCAGTCCCCTTAGATGGGAATATACCACCAGCTCAAGCAGATTTAAATAATAATGAGGACGAGGTCATGCTAGAAAAAGGAGTTAAGGCAAAAAAGCAGTTAACCCTTAAACGCCTATTGGACGTATCATATGTCGACTAAAATTGTCTGTTGGGTGCCGAGTGGATGTACCGTACGTCGACTACAAAAATTTCAACCTTCGGTCAACTTTGACTCGACCGAAATGGTCGAAAAACGCAATTGTAAGCTAAAACTCTTACATTCTAGTAATATTCAATCATGTACCTTCATTTTGCAACAAATTGGAAGTCTCTATCACAATATTTCGATTTATGGTGAATTTTTAAAAAAACTTTTTCTTACGCACGGGCTGTAACTCAGCCGAAAAATTTCATAAATTCTTTCGTCATTTTGTCGTAATTTTTGCACTGTTCTATATTAGCCGTTACATAAAGTTTTATATATGAAAATGTGCGCAATTTCATGTACAATACAGCAAAATACAACCCATGGTTGTAGCGTTTATCAATTTTGAAATATTTTCATATAAATCACGATAACTGCCAAAATTTCAAGCTTCGGTCAACTTTAACTCGACCGAAATGGTAAAAAAACGCAATTATAAGCTAAAACTCTTACATTCTAGTAATATTCAATCATGTACCTTCATTTTGCAACAAACTGGAAGTCTCTAGCACAATATTTCGATTTATGGTGAATTTCTGAAAAAAAAAAATTTTTTCCTTACGTCTGCGCGCGGTAACTCGGCCGAACATCTCAGAAATTCTTTCGTCATGTTGTCGTAATGTTTGCATCGTTTTACATTAGTCGTTACATAAACTTTTATATATGAAAATGTGCGCAATTTCATTTAGAATACAACAGAAAATAGCTTATGGTTGTAGCTTTTATCAGTTTTGAAATATTTTCACATAAATCACGATAACTGCCAAAATTTCAACCTTCGGTCAACTTTAACTCGACCGAAATGGTCAAAAAACGCAATTGTAAGCTAAAACTCTTACATTCTAGTAATTTTCAATCGTTTAACTTCATTTTGCAATAAATTGTAAGTCTCTAGCAGAATATTTCGATTTATGGTGAATTTTTTAAAAAAACATTTTCCTTACGTCTGCACGGTAACTCGGCCGAACATCTCAGAAATTCTTTCGTCTCGTTGTCGTAATATTTGCACCGTTTTAAATTAGTCGTTACATACAGTTTTATATATGAAAATGTGCGCAATTTCATGTACAATACAACAAAAAATAACTCAGGGTTGTAGCGTTTATCAGTTTTGAAATAGTTCCATATAAGTCACGATAAATAGAAAAAATTCGACTTTTGGTCAACTTTAACTCGACCGAAATGGTTGAAAACTGCAATTGTAAGCTAAAAAACTTACAGTCTAGTAATATTCAATCAATTAACTTCATTTTTCAACAAACGGTAAGTCTCTAGCACAATATTTCGATTTATGGTGAATTTTTGAAAAAAACATTTTTTTACGTCCGTGCGTTACGAATTCATGCATCATTTTGTGATAATATTTTCTCTGTGTTGCTTTGATCGTTTTAAAATTTGTTATATACCAAAACCATCGCAATTTAGTGTACAATACAACTAAAAAAAATTAACTCATTAGCTTTAACCGTTTTGCTTACAGCGCGATTTGTATACAATTATATCCGAGTTTTTTTTTCGCTGTCATATATTCCAATATTTATATATGATAATGATATATTTTTTCATTTCTGATGGTTGCATACTAAACTTCAGGCAATGTAAAAAAAATGAGCTAAAAATGAACTCTTAATCTTAAAAACTAAGCGTGCTGTGATTTTTTTAAAAAACTTTTTTTCCGCTTCGGCGCTAACTCACCGAACGCCGCCGGCATACTGGAGACGTTTTTGTAAATAGGGCTTAGGCGTTAAAGGGTTAATTAATTATAAGGCACCGAGAAAGGATGGTTTATCTCCAGAAATGTTTAATGTGGAGGAGGATAGATATTATTCAGTGAGATATGAGAGACAGGGATAATGCCATCAGGTTGGAAGAATGCTGTGATCATGAAAGTTCCAAAGAAAGGAGATCTGAGTAGGTGTGGTAATTAGAGGGGAATCACTTTGTCACCTGTAGCCTTGAAAATTTTCAGTAGAGTATTGCTGAATAGGTTGGAGCCAGTGGTTGAGGGGTGGGGTTGCGGTGATCAGATCTTCATAGTTAGGCATTTAATGCAGCACGCTAATGAAATGAAAACTCCGTTGAGTCTTTGTTTTGTTGATTTTGAAAAGGCCTTTGATAGTATTTCGAGATGGTATGGGAAAAATCAACCGGCATTATGAAATACCGGAAAAGTTTGTGACGGTTATCATGAACATGCCTGAGGGCACATCCTGCAAAGTGAAGGTTGATGGGTGTCTGAGTGATCCATTTGAAGTTAAGCCTGGTGTGATTCAGGGTGGCATTCTGTATCCTCTGTTCTTTGTATTGGTCGTAGATTACGTTATGAGAAGGGTTCAAAGAGAAACAGATGCAGGGATACTCTGGGAAGAAAATGGGAAACTTCTTGACTTGGATTGTGCTGATGATATGGTTTTGATCTGCAAGGGACCAGAAAAGATGCAGAGAGTGTTGGAATGTCTAGTGAGCAAAGGTCGAAAGGTTGGTCTGTTATTAATAGTGGGAAAAACTGAAATTATGAATATGGATATTGAAAATGTACAGGAATATCTAATTGAAGGCATTGTTGTAAAGCAAGTGGATAAGTTAACATATTTAGGTACTTATTTAGGTTCTCAGAGCACGGAATTTATGGAAAGATTAAAAAAGGCTCATCAGGCAATGGGAATGCTTAAAAATATTTAGAATAATAGCAGTTTTTCTGTGCAAACAAAAATCAAAATTTATAAGGTAATGGTTAGGAGCATTTTGATTTATGGGCATGAATTATGGTACAGTACAGTGACTTCCGATAATAAATTCTTAGCATTTGAAAATAGGGTGCACAGAAAAATACAGGAATTAATTGGAGGGATAAGGTATCAAATAATAGAATAAGAGAAGTAACAGGGGTGCAGCCGTTCAATAATTATGTTAGGTTCTCACGCTGGAAGTGGCTAGGTCATGTGTATAGAAGATAGGGAATAGTACGGGACACATCGGGGTGTTTTACCCTTGGTAAAAGAGGTAGAGGTAGGCCAAAGGAGACGTGGCTAAGGACAATGAGTGTTGGGCAGATATTAAGGAGTTAGCCCAGGACAGAAAGTGGTGGCATGAGTTCATCGAGACCCTATGCATCCCCAGGGGTGCCACAGGAAATGATTGATTAATTTATGTATGTATAATATATATATATATATATATATATATATATATATGTATATATATATATATATATATATATATATATATATATATATATATATATATATATATATATATATATATATATATATATATATATATATATACATATACTGTATAATATATATATATATATATATATATATATATATCAATCAATAAGTAATAATCTTATATATAGCACATTTCTCGCTCTCTTCGTTTTTTTTTTTTTTATTTTATTTTTTTTTTTTTTTTTTTTTATCCTAACCTTACAGTATCCTGACTTTTGCTTGATCTCTTTTCTGTACCTCTACGAACTCCCTCCCCACGTTTGTCCACCCCCCACCTCCCCCAAAAAATACGGCTCACGACCGTCCAAAAGGAAACACCTATCACCGGAACAGAGGGCTGGTTTGTCTCAAGAGAAATTTCCTCTGAATTGTGTTTGCGCTGCGCTGGCACTGAAGCACTAGAGCGGTTCTGTGAAATGACTCCTTCCCGCTTCCTTTTAGTACAATGGATTCGGACTCGCACATTTCCCAGGTGGTTTCGCTTTTGCGAACTCCCTGGGCTGGAGTTCTGAATACACGATTGAAAGGGAATTGGATTTGAATAAGATACATGAGCGAGTTAGTTAACGTACATTTGCAAGCGGGACGAAGCCATCCTTTTGACGGACAACGAAGACAAAAATGGAGAAATGATTTTATATGAAGAGTTAAGTGCTTTATGTGCTCTCGACCAACGAAAGGATATTTTTTGCATATTATTTCAGTCAAATATTACGTAGATGAGCGAACAATTTGTGAGCAAGCATTTAGTATTGTAATAAATCTAGGCTGAGAAGCTACTTAGGATAATTATACACACTGAACAGTGAGGCTCTTCAGTTTTCAGTATATTAGAGCTGGACACCCTATTCACCTCCTTTTCAACGATATCAATGCAAGGTTTTTATTTTGGGAAGTCAAATTATTTCTATTATCAATTCAAGTGCGAAAGTATACCCATAACTCTCATAGACAGAAAAAATATTCTTCAGAATGACAGACAGAAATTAGCGTTAATAGTGAAACGCATAAGAACCCAGACTTTAAAATAAAAGAAAAAGTAGTTGATTAGAGGATAATGCAAGTGAAAAATAATCAGATGAATTAGATAGATGAGTAATATGATAAGGATAAATCGATGCTATTATCAGGACAAATAATTGGCTTTCAGTCGTTTCAAGCCGATTACCCCCGGTGACCAATAACACTAATTATGCGCCCAGTCCAATACGAAGAAAGGCTTATTTAGTTTACTGGTCCAAACTATATTGATTTCGCTCATGAGTGAAATTGATACCAATCATTTAATTTTCTTTTCTTCTGTGAGTTTAATGATTCTAATGTGTTTGAAGGGGTTGGATAATTTTGTGTACGATTATGACTTTAACCCTAGACCAGTTATTTACTGGATTCTTGTCTATTCTTTTCCCTTGGAAATAGTTAAAATACAAACGATGTTACACGTTGGCGTTGGTGGATGAAGAAAGCAGCCAATCTATTTCTGTATCTTTTCCTAATATATGAGAATGATGGTCAGCACCTCTTAAATTCGCTATGTGAATTTTATTTATTTAAGATTACATCACATACGAACACCTGTTAAGACTTTACACGAGTGATTGCCATTAATACACACAGGTATCTTGGCTTTCTCGCAGTCCACTGGAAGTAGGCGACAGGTGTGAAAGGTTAAAGGATTGATGCCTTCCCTGGACACAGGTGAATTTAGTCTGGCCGAGTGACGTTTGATAAGAAGAATTGATAATGTAATGGTTCTTCCATAAGAAGAATACCGCAGTGTTTCTTTATGAAGAGGAATTAGTATCATAGCGGTTCTTTCACAAGAAGGATTAAAAATGTTATGGTTTCTTGATAAGAAGAACGAATTAAGCAGTGGTTCTTTGATAAGAAGAGTGAATAACGTAGTGGTTCTTTGATAAGAAGAATGAATAACGTAGTGGTTCTTTGATAAGAATGATTAATGTAGTAGTAGTTTAATAAGAATTTATGACATAGTGGGGTTTTGATAAGAATTAATAATGCGGTGGTTCTTTGGCAGGAGGAATTACTAACTTAGTGGTTCTTTGATGCAGAGAAAGAATCACGCAGTGGAGAAAAAATCACGCAGTGGTTCTTAAAAAAAAATATTAATGTTCTTGGTCGTTGATACCAAGAATTAATAATGTTGTGGTTCTTTTTTAAGAATAATTAATAACGTAGTGCTCTTTTTCAAGAAGAATGCATAACGTAGTGGTTCTTTTTTAAGAATGATTAATAACGTAGTGTTCTTTTTCAAGAAGAATGCATAACGTAGTGGTTCTTTTTTAAGAAGAATGAATAACGTAGTGGTTCTTTTTTAAGAATAATTAATAACGTAGTGGTTCTTTTAAGAAGAATGAATAACGTAGTGATTCTTTTTTAAGAAGAATGAATAACGTAGTGGTTCTTTTTTAAGAAGAATGAATAACGTAGTGGTTCTTTTTTAAGAAGAATGAATAACGTAGTGGTTCTTTTTTAAGAAGAATGAATAACGTAGTGTTTTTTTTAAGAAGAACGAGTAACGTAGTGGTTCTTTCTTAAGAAGAATGAATAACGTAGTGGTTCTTTTTTAAGAAGAACGAATAACATAGTTGTTCTTTTTTAAGAAAAATGAATAACGTAGTGGTTCTTTTTTAAGAAGAACGAATAACATAGTTGTTCTTTTTTAAGAAAAATTAATAACGTAGTGGTTCTTTCTTAAGAAGAATGAATAACGTCGTGGTTCTTTTTTAAGAAGAACGAATAACATAGTTGTTCTTTTTTAAGAAAAATGAATAACGTAGTGGTTCTTTTTTAAGAAGAACGAATAACATAGTTGTTCTTTTTTAAAAAAAAATTAATAACGTAGTGGTTCTTTCTTAAGAAGAATGAATAACGTAGTGGTTCTTTTATAAGAAGAATTAATAGTAGTAGATCTTAGATAAGAAGAATGAATAACTTTATGTTTCTTTGATAATGAGAATTAATAACTTTATGTTTCTCTGATAATGAGAATTAATAACTTTATGTTTCTTTGATTAGAATTAATATCGCTGTTGTTTTTAGATAAGATTATTAACTTTGTGGTTTATAGATGGTATATAAAATAACCAAACATTCTACATGATAATGACGGAATAACACATTTAAAAAGTTTATATCACTTTAGGATGTAATATCTCAGTAAAATCGGGGATGAGGGAAATGTTTAAGATGGTAAAAAAATAACCTCGCGAAAGCTGTATGAAGTGTGCTTTAATTTTCGCTGTATCTCAAGAAGTAAAAAAGACAGGACAAACGCAAAATAATATTACCTTCTGTTAGAAGTTTTACCTTCTGTTAGAGGTTTCATTGACTGATAATTTAGCCATACAGAAAAAAATATATCTGATTCAATAAAGTGAACGAATTTCAAATTTGCTATATTAATATAAGCCTCACTTCCAGTTTTTTAATATGATCAGTTTTACTTCTGTTTTTTTATGTAAGTTATAAATCACTGATAAACCGTTTATTGATGTATTCATGGAAGCAGATGATTTATATGTCTAATAGGACCACAAAGGGTATATATTGGTTAGATTTAATATCTGTTTACTCACGATATATTACAAAGAAATGTGTAACCTTGAAAATTACACACAAACATATTACAGTCAAAAGAAAAAAATAACGCATGGCCATAAATTACACCATGAAGGTTCTTTCTAAACCTTTCACTTGTAAATCACATTTGCATAAGGGATAGGAAATTTACATATTTCCTAAATTAAGAACCGTTCCATATCAATATATTCAACGAAAAAAAGCGCCAGAAATCTGGAGGTCATGGATGTATAAAAAGAAATGAAAGTCTAATAACTCAGGTTCCCTTTCCCAAATTGTTTTGGGAAATAATAGCAGAAGTCGTTCTTTTAACTTTTCGGCAGAGCTGATGTTAAAAATATTTCACTTTAGCGTTGGCTGCACTGGCGAAATTGTTTTTCAGTCTTCCCTCTTATTCTTAAAAGAATATCACATTAGGAATAGGAACTGTACTGATAAAAGGAGCTGCTCAGGGAGGACAGACGCTCGCAAAATCTAACGGAACAGGCTATCTAAGGGCCTTTTGTGGCCCACTCCGGAGGAAAACAAGAAAATTTAAGAAAGGGATAGTAAAAAAACCTCTCTTTCTTTAACTTAAACATTATGACTTCTGGAAAACAATGTGGGTACTCCAAACATAGGTCAAAGTGGGATAACTGCTTAATTTTTTCATAAAGGAACTGAATCATTTTAGAAAAAAGTACTAAGTGAAAATTGGGTCTAGTAGCAAGAAATTTTGATGAGGACACAGGACATTGCATTTACATTTGTGATTAACAGAGGATGGTCGTGCTGTGTATAAAGCCAAAATATAGAAAGCTAAATTATAAGAAAAGTAATATATATATATATATATATATATATATATATATATATATATATATATATATATATATATATATATATATATATATATATATATATATATATATATCAGAGGATAAGAGGAAGGCAGACGAAAACCACACATCACTAGGCTGTCTTTTTTTATTTTATAGCCGACGTTTCGTATTTATTTACAGAGTTTCATACTCAGGGCTGCGCATAAGAAAAGATAAAAATAAATTATAAGTACACTCTTAGAATACATTTAAAATATTAAAGAGTAAGAATGAAATAGATAAAAATAAAAACACAACCAACCTAGAGGCGAGACAGTAAGGAACTAAATGGAAGGAAACCACCACAGTAAGAAGTTAAGCTATATACAATTGACTAGTAGATGTATCAGTATTTAAGGATGGTACAAGTTGTTTTATAAATAACGACTCTACGATTGCCAAATCTGGAGGGTTGGCAGTATGACCGATGGCACTAAAATCTATGTTTTGAATGTAGGTTTTACACTGTTTTGAATGATTCCTGATACTGGAGTGCTCTGGGTTCGAGATTCTGCTACCTGTGCGGAAACTAACTCCCGATGTTAATCAATGCGCATCTTAAGAAGCCTACTGGTGGATGCTACGTAAATCCCTGAAATACATTTAGGGCAAGTATATTTATAGATGACACCATGATTTTTAGAAAGAAAACTTTTTCAGGACCCGGATCTAATTTTTATAGCAGCTGTTATTTTAATTTTAAGATTAATTCCATTTTTACCCTTCTTAATAGAGCACTGGTCCTCACATCTAAATGGAATGCCTTTCGCAATGAGATTTTATTTCTAGTTAACTTCCTTAAAGGTAACTGTTTTCCCCAGGCTAGTATATAGAAAGTTAAATCAATTACTAAATAAACATTTCCCTAGAAGACCTGAAGTTCTAACGGTTAAAAAAATGAATTTCTTTACAACTTTCCCATACATCAGTGACTTAACCTTTCAAAAAAAGATTTACGAAAATTGTCCATGAGCATTTCCCAGCCATATCAGCCAAATTAATTCCCAAAAATCCTCTTAGTATTCTTAGTATTGGCTCTTTGTTTAAAGTAAAGGATCAGCTGTGTCCTTATATGTCCTCTGGTGTCATCTATAAATATACTTGCCCTAAATGTATTTCAGGGATTTACGTGGCATCCACCAGTAGGCTTCTT